>NC_056740.1:166942916-167102531 GCF_019279795.1 Protopterus annectens | reverse complement strand
AATTTGGGGGTTTTTCTGCCTGTATAGGGCTACTTTTTGGAAGCCTTGCAGTTTGGTGAGGGTGTCTTCTTCCCAGGCATTGAGGACCAGGTTGGCATAGGAAGGTGCCATTTTGGCCCCCATGGCCACTCCTTTCAATTGTTTATAGATGGTATTTTCAAACATGAAGAAATTGTTCTTCAGTACTAGTTTTAAGAGAGTGCAGAGGGTATCCGTCCTCTCTTGTGGGACATGTCTGTGTAGAGATAGGTATTTATTGACCATCTCTAAACCTTCTTTATGTGGGATGCTAGGGTAGAGGGCCACTACATCCAGCGTGACTAGGATGTATTTTTTCTGGGCATTGTCTTTGTGTAACATGTGGATTTCTTTTAAGAAATCCCGAGTGTCCTTTAGGTAGAATTTGGAGGTTTGGACTATGGGGTTGAAGTAGAAATCTAGTAATTCAGAGATGAATTCAGTTTTAGTTCTTTTGGAAGAGACAATGTGTCTCATGGGGGGGTTGGTCTGATTTTTGTGGATTTTGGGTAAACCAAAGAGTTTACCTACTGTGGGGGACTCCGTGGACATGAAGTCCAGTTCCTCTTCTGTGATTTTGTTTTTATAGGCTAATAGGAGCAGGGTCGCATCAATGTTCTTGAAACTTTTAAGCACTGTTTCTTTGGTAACTGTGCTGTAGTTTTGTTCCTGTGTGAGGATTTCCAGCATTTTGGAGTTATATGCTGTTTTATCCATCACTACAATGCCTGCGCCTTTGTCAGCTTTTAGCACTATGCGGTGTTCATCTTGACAAAGGGAGTGCAGAGCTTGTTTTTCTTCGGGGTCCAGGTTATTGAATTTGGAGGGGGGTGGTTTGAGCAGCAAGGCCCTTAGCTCATTTTCACAGACTTTAGAAAACACGCTGATGTGCGTGTTGAGAGTGGGGTTGATAGTGCTTTTTCTTTTGAGTACTTTGGGCTCAAAGTCACTATCTAGGCTGTCCTGGCTCCCTGTGCTAAGTATAGTGGAGGCACCTGGAGTGGCCATGGGGGTCTGGTTGTCTGCGTGAGGAGGTTCAGTACACTGTAGCCGTGGGTGGGGGTGAACAGTATTGCTCTGTGGATATCCCTTCCCAGTGGATGTGGGGGGAAGAGCATGGGGGCAGTCTGAAGGAGCTCTGTTAAGTGGGCCATGGTGTGCTACCGCGGGATCTGCTGGAACAAGGCAGTCCGCGTAAGTACTAGCGTGGAGATTATGAGCTAGACGACACTCCGTCACACTGATGGGAGGGGGGTGCTTCGCTCTAGACATATTGGCCGTAGGTGCCTTGTTGAGAGCATAAGTATCGTATGCTTCATTACGGGTGTAGCCAGAGTGTGCCCCTTTTTTAGTGTTTTCAGCGTGTGTGTAGGTTGATGTACTAACACAGTACTTAGGCAGTAAAAACTTTTCAGAAACAGCAGCATTTCCCATGTCTGTAGAGTCGCCAATAGCGTACATATCATTGGAATCAGAAGCGACTCTAGGCAAAGTAACGTTTGAATCAGAACTGACATTAGACAAAAAAACATTTGCATCACAAGCGACATTGGGACAAGTCACAGTTGATGTACTAACACAGTACTTGTCCACCATAGGTACCCTGAATACATGGTTGATGAAATTATTGAGGAGGTTGTAAGTAAACGTCAGAGACAATTTTATAAACCATTATTAAATAATGGTTTTGATTCATGTGGTGAAGCAATCAATACTTGTTCAGTGTCACCTGTAGTTTCTGTTGACTCCCAAATAATAAATACATTAGGGGCCACTTTTGTGACAACGTTTAATCTTAACAGTAGAGACCTTTTCCAGATCTTGATTAAAAACTGGGCAATTTTTAAGAATGACAATAGTGTATATCAAAGTGTAGGTGATCGGCCAGTGGTTGTATATAAAAAAGGGGCAAGAACCTTAAAGCATACTTTGAACATCATTCAAATTCAAATGTAAGGACAGTGGGTATGTATAAATGTCAAGCTTGCAACTACTGTTCGTACAATATTGAATCTAACAGATTTACAATTCACAAGCAACAATATAATTTGAAGTTGACAGTAAACTGTAACTCAAAAATGGTAGTGTATTTAGCCCAGTGTCAGTCATGTTCAGCCTTCTATGTTGGAAAAACTGAGAGAAGGCTGCGTGACCGTATGTATGAGCATATTTATGTTATAAGAAAGCAGAAACTTGAAAATGCACTGGCGAAACATAATTTACTATACCCTAACCATACTTTTAAATTTATAGTTATAGATCAGATTTCTCACAACCCTTGTGGAGGTCCTGATTTATTTAGACTAGAAGAATTAGAGCTTTTTTGGCAGATCAGGTTGAATGCGTATAGCGTACCTGGGTTGAATGAGGGTTGCTCGATCAGTAGCACCCTTAAAATTAAAAGTCTTTTAAGATTTATTTTATTGGTTTTTATGCTTTGAGTATTTTAAGCTTGTATCTCAATGTGTTTTAACACTTACAATTATTGTTGTTATTCACATGGAACTTGTTTAGTAGTAACGTTTAGGTGTATTAATTGAAAGAGAGGTGCTTGTAGGTAGTGTGTTTATCCCTTTAAAATGAGCTGTTTGAATTATTGATTAATTAACTACTTTATTTAAGGACTGTGTTATGTGGTTACTTTATGTCTGAAGAAGTTTGTCATTTTAACAAACGAAAAGCGCTTAACTCATTAAAGTTTTGTGGTACCGTCCTGCAGTCTGTTCCTTCGTTTTTGCATTATAGTTTGTTGCCACGTTGGTTATTAAGCATCACATTTACTTTGACAACTTCTCCTCTGTCCCTCTGACACAGCAACTGCTGCAAGACTGTATGTACCGCTGCGGAACCATGTGCACCAACAGGTCAGGATGGCCTGTAACGTTCAGACAGGCCATTGGTAAAGCACCTCAAGGGTTCTACAAGCAGTTGCAGATTGGACCACTCCTTGCAACTGAATCGAAGGAGAGCAACCCAGTATTTCTGCTGTCAACTAATAGTAACCCAACCTTGCCAGTCTCCAGCACACGCAGGAGACAGCACAATGGGACAAAAGCTTCAGTGCCATGTCCACCAGTCGTAAACATGTATAACACATACATGAATGGGGTAGACCAAGCCGATCAGCTCAGGATGCAGTATCCAACTGCATGAAAGGGCAAGGAAATGGTGGCTGTACTTGTTCTGGTTCCTATGGGATGTGGCCATAGTGAATGCTTACATTTTATTCCGGGAGAGTAGCAGCCACCGGCAGCTTTCATGTTCTGGCTGTCTTACTGCGGCAAGCCAGTTAAAGTTTAGAAGAAAACATAAAAACATATAAGTTTAGCTCCCATTTTAAAATTAAAACACATCATGGGTTAATGGGGGTATGTATAAAAACAGAATTAGCATGGAATGCATATTGTACACACATATATTGTCGTGGTTTTCATTTATTTGCTTTTCTATTTTTGTATTAGAGTATGGAAGTTTTATACATTGTAAAGTAATGTTGTACAGTGTGTTCTGTCTTATATGTTTTTACATATGTATTAAGAAGGTTTATTAGGAATATGGATTTTACTATAGTAATGTTGGTATGAGTGCATTTGATATATATATTACATTTTAAGGTGTAAGGCAAGCTTATTTGCATATTATATTGGAGGATGGGTATGTTAATTGAATGTAATTAGTGGAAGAGTATTTATTCATTATTTTAGGGTGTGTGGACTTGTTTGTTCTGAAGAAGTCCGTTTCATTAAAGACGAAACCTAGGTAAACTGTCGTCATTATTTGAGTTGGTGCTACTTGCAGTTCCTGACTACGGGTCACAGCAGTGTTTTCTTGTGGTTTAAGGCTCACACTTTCCAGTGAAATGGCAGAAGACACGATGCAAACACTGTGCCAGCAAGGGTAAATGTTCTGAACCATCATGGGGATGCCCGACCTGCAAGATAAACCTGTGTGTGGAATGCTTTGGGGAGTACCATGGACATAAGGGTCTAGCAGATTGCTGACAGCAGTAAGATGTGCAATGCACACTGTACAACAGAAAGTTGTGTCCAGGCTGTTGGGTGCATCACTGTGGGTCATACCCCACTCCCGTGGATGTTATGATCCACTTGGATCGCAGTTGGGAACTTGGAGACTCTTCAGCTCAGTCCCATAATGCTGCTGTCCTAGGTAAGCATGACCTTGGGGGGTGCCACTGTGGTGCAATGTTTCCCTCCGGGCAAGGACACGTGCAAAAAGACACAGCCTGGGTCAGTCTTGGTATTTTGACATGTTGCCTTGATGTAGCTCGCCACTCAGTCTCCCTCCCTTCAGGTGTAGTCAGTGTATGTAGGTGTGGGTAGTAAATGTATGAAGGTCAGGGCAGCAATTAGTGAGTTACTTCAGTCCCTCATCCATTGCTGAATGGGCACATGTAAAGAGAAAAGGCAGAGGTAAGGCAAACTGTTGACACTGAAGGAGTTCGTGAGACCATAATGGTATGAGCAGCCTGAGTGGGCAGCCAGCACAGCTACGGGACACTTCAGATAACCAACATTTGGAGCCCCATGCCTGTCCTTGGCATATTAGTGGAGCGGCGGTCCTTACCTTACTTTTTCTCTTTACATGTGCCCTTACTGTGACCCCTTGTCAGTGTCCACCCATCCAGTATTTCAGGTAAGGTAATAGTGTCTTCTGCTGTTCAGACGTTTACAGAATGGGTTCATGCATGGCTTGATGCACAGGGTCGGTGGATCCACAATCTGCCATAGCAGCATCACCGCAGAAAATGTTCACCTGTTTAGAAGGGATGGCATTCACCTAACTGAGGAGGCCATTGCATTGTTCTTGACCGACCTCCACAATGGCATGACGAGAGCTATTGCAGGATTGCTAACATGCAGCTTGTGAGAAGAATGGAAAACACCCGTGACCAAGTCGGACCAGTATATTAAGTAAAACACTAATCTGAAATGTGTTGTGTAAAATATATTTCCTCCGAGTTTGGCAAATAACTGTGGTAAGGAGCTGGTGAGGATGCTGAGAAAGAAAAAGAAGTTATGTCTTACCATAACGTTCTATCTGTATTGTTGATCCTCATTCAGTCATTACATGTGGGTATCAGTTCCGACCTCGGAACAGAGCCAGCCATCTTCCAAGTTTGCGTCAGCTACAAACCCTAGAGCTAAAAACTCTTACCCACAATTCCCCTCTCCCTGTTACCTCAGATTGAGTTTGCAAGTCAAAAGAAGGTAGAGGCTACCTCTGGTCAAATGACCTAATAGAACCGGATGGTGAGATCCACTAGAAGCCACAGGAGGGGGAAGGAGGAAGGGTCGTAATGACTGAGCAAGGATCAACAATACAGATGGAACGTTATGGTAAGACATAACTTCTTTATCTGAGGTGACATGTGCCTGACATACAAGGCCATGTCCAACCCGGAATAAATGGACATGCTCCACCTCAAAAAATCCAAATCCACCAAAACCACTAGAGCAAGCGACTTAAACCTTAGCACGGATATAAATAGGACGTGCTGGAGGGATAGATTTATCACTCAGAGACTCCCTATGCTGTGGAATAAAATCCCGGTACATGTGAGGCAGAGCACCTCGCTGGCTCTGTTCAAGAGAAATCTTGACCTGTGGATGGGAGATCGTAGGTTTACCCCGGGAATCATCTCTGTGTCGCTGCTGGACAGAGGCACAACAAACTAATGGGCACAGTATTTTTTCATATAAGGGGTGGTGTAAGCCACAAAAATTTGGGCTAGGCTTATAAATGCCTTAGGGCAGATAGCCTAGTATAAACCTATAAACCTATGATATTGTTAATCCTCGTTCACTCCTTACGTGTGGGACAGAGTCCCCAGCTACCTTTATTCCTGGGAGGCTTTCATGGAAGGACATTCCTGAGCACCACAGAACCAAAAGATGCTCTTCCCCTGGAGGCCAAATCCAATTTGTAATGATTGATAAAGGTATGAGGGGCAGCCCAAGTTGCAGCTGCACAAATGTCACTTAAAGAAGCTCTGGCATGGAAGGCAGCAGAAGTTGCCACCAACCTTGTAGAATGAGCCTTTATGGTAGTAGGTAATGAAATATTACGTTGTCTATTAATGAAGGTCACGCAGTCTTTCAACCATTTAGCCAATGTGACCTTAGCAACAGCACATCCTAGTCTAGGTGCAGAATAGGCCAAAAATAACTGGTCTGATTTACGAGAGGCCTTAATCCTGTTCAAGTAGAAGTGAATTTGCCTGTGAATATCTAGGATATGTAGGCAATACTCTCCTTGGTTTGAATGACTGGGGAAGAAAATTGGCAATTCAATGGTTTGATTAATGGACATTTCAGAGATCACTTTTGGCAGAAAGGAAGGATTAGTTCTCAATGACACTATCTCTATGAAAAATCAAATATGGACTCCTGATGCATAAGGCTTGAAGCTCAGACATACATCTGGCAGAAGTAGTGGCGACCAAAATCAAAGTTTTCCATGACAAATATTTGAGGTCGCAAGAAGAAGCTGGTTCAAAAGGTGGCATTGTCAAAGCTTGTAGGACTAATGACAGGTCCCATGGTTGAGTAGGTTCTCTAAAAGGGGGGGGGTTTAGATGATTCACGCCTTTTATGAAAGCCTTGCATAATTTGTGTGACATAAGAGAGGAGTCTTGGACACCATCATGGAAATTAGATATTGCAGCCAAATTAACTCTAATGATAGGGGCAGATATATGGGATTGAAAAAGGGTGGCTAGATACTCCAGTACTATCAACACTGGTGCTGAAAAAGGATCTACCTGTTTTTCTTTCAGCCAATAGGTAAATATTTTCCACTTGCTGAGATATGTAATTCTGGTGGAAGACTTATGAGATGCAATAAGAATGTCACGTACTGGCAAAGAAAGATCATTCTGCCTGGCAATCAAGGGAATTGGAGGAGCCAAGCTGTGAGCTTCAGGCTGTTCAAGTTGGGGTAAATCAGATTTTGCGGATGGGAGATCAACCCCTGGGTTGGATGGAGAATCCACGGTTGATCTAGCAGGTGAGGCCAAAGGAAGGGGAGCCAAATCTGACAAGGCCAATATGGTGCTATGAGGATTACTTTGCTCTTCAACCGGCGGGCTTTCTTCAGAAACTGGGGAATGAGGGGGAGAGTTGGAAATGCATAAAGTAGACCAGAAGACCAATCGTGGACTGGGTCCGTGGGTGACTGTCCCGGAGGGGGAATCAGGGTGAAATAGTTGCTGCATTTGTAGTTGGTCGGGGGCGCAAAGAGATCGCAGCAAAGAAGACCCCAGCGGTTGAAAATCTCCACCGCTATCACGGGATTCAGGGACCACTCGTGAGGTTGTAGTATACACCTGCTGAGTCTGCCTGCTACCACGTTGGAACTCCTGGGAATGTGCGTTGCTAGAAGAAAATGGTTGGTAGCCATTGCCCATTGCCATATCCTCATGGCCTCTCGACAGAGTGGGTAAGATTTGGTTCCGCCCTGTTTGTTGATGTGCCAGACCACGCCATGTTGCCTGATTGTATCGCAATAGTCCCAGACGGCAGCAGGGGATGGAATGCTTGCAACGCTAGAAGCACCTCCCTCAGCTCTAGAACATTTATATGCAGATGGGACTCCATTTTGGACCAAGTACCTTGGACTGTCTGTCCCTGACATAGCCCCACCCCATCAGGGAGGCATCCATGGTCACTGTAGCCTTGGGCTGTTGGGGGGGAGAAGGGGAGAGACCATTGTGACGGGCTGTGGGCCATCCACCAATTTAAATCCTGTTTGCAACTGTGAGTTACCCGAATCTTGGCTGAAAGAGGGTACTGAAAAGGATACCATTGGGTGAGCAGTAGCCATTGTAGAAGCCTCATGTGAAACCTGGCCAGGGGGACAATGGTGATGGAGGCTGCCATGGAACCCAACAACTGTAGAACAGAGTGAGCTGTGGATTTCTTCCTTAAAAGGATTGGGATCAGTTGTTGCTTTATCCATAGAATTCTGTGCACATGAATGGATGCTCTGCAATTCTTTGCATTCAAGATGACCCCTAGGAATTCTGTGGACTGAGATGGGGTGAGATTGAGTTTTTGCCAGTTTATGTTTATGCCTAACTTTTCTGCAGAGAGGAGAGAGTATGCCAGGGCTTCTTCCAATAGATGTTTGGTGGGGGCAGAGATGATTCAGTCGTCTAGGTATGGAAACACCTGGAATCCTTGTAGTCGCAAGTGAGCTGTGATGACTGCCATGCACTTTGTGAACACTCTGGGGTCAGTAGAGAGTCCGAAGGGCAATACTCTGAACTGGTAATGACTGGCTCCCACACGGAAGCGAAGGAATCTTCTTGATGATCTCTCCATCTTTATGTGGTAGTACGCATCTTAAAGATCTATCAAGCACATCCAATCGTCTTTTTCCAAAAGCAGAAGGATAGATTGTATTGTGACCATCTGGAATTTTTGTACTTTTACAAACTTGTTCAATACACTGAGATCCAAAATTGGTCTCCAGTCCCTAGAATCCGGATCCTATCTGGTCTAGAGGGACTATTTGGATGACTTTTTCTTACCAGTTTTGAAATCTCTAAAGCTGCTTCTTCCCTTTGACTGGTTGGAATGTCGGGTAAGTTTGCTAGGGGAGTGGGACAAAGGTCGAAGGGAATATGATAACCTCTGGTTATCATACTTTGTACCCAAGAATCAGTGGTGATGGTTAGCCAGGCAGAAGGGTATAAAGAGAACTACCCCCAACCACTTCCAGAGGAAAGCAGTTGGGCCGCTCTTCAGGAGCACTGGTAGGATTGGCCAGGGAAAGAGAGTTCCTGGAACCCTGGTTACACGGACCCCCCCTGCCCCGAAAAGGGTATCTTCCCTGCGAGTTTCCCCCTCTGTCTCTAGGGGAGAACTCAGCGTGTGTCACGGAAAGGACCCGGAGACTTTTTGTACCATACCTTCCCACTCTTCTCGTTTCTGGAGAAAGCCCGTTGACGGGAAGAATAACGGACAACCACGGCAGAAAGGGTCTTACCATCCTGTTCACATCTGGCCAGTATGCTTTTAACCTTGGGTCCAAACAACGAAGAGGCTTCTATGGGAGGACTGAGAAAGGAAGCCTTGGAGGTTTCCGTGAAATTACACAAGCGCATTCAGGAGTGTTGCCTCAGAACAATGCCTGAACTTTCCACTCTAGCTGCTCCTTCTGATGCGTGAGATATCAGGCGCATGAAGGAGTTAGATATTGATTCAGTGGTGGCTAGCTGAGAGGCCACTTTGTCACGGACCTCATCAGACACAGCTCCAGCCAAAGTTTGAGAGAGCTCAGAAATTAAATCTCTTTGAAGCCTGGTAAAGTGTGCCATACAGTTCAGGGACCTGATTGCAAAGGTCGCTGATGCAAAAGTACACTTCCCCATTCTGTCCAGAGCCTGGGACTCTTTGTTGGGCAGATGGACAGTCTGGCTTTTTTCTTCCGCCAGGTCCTTTTTAGTTGCAGCCGCCACCACCAAAACATCTACAGGAAGACCTTTGGACCAATGGGGATCAGTAGCAGGAGGAGACAAAATTTTACCTGGCCACCGGGGAATGGCCTCAACGATGTCAGGAGCCTTCCACGCACGCTGCACGACGAGCCTGACCAGTTCGTCGGCAGGTGGAGTAACCCAGGAGGTAGGGGGCCAGGCATGAAAGGCCTGCAGGAACACAGACTTCAGAGGTCGGGTTCGAGGGTGCTAGTCACCTCTCTGTTTAAGAATTTCAAGAATATCACCAAAGGATACCTCAGAGGGTGAGCGAGGGGACCTTTCCCCATCATCAAAGTCTGTGTCTGCAGTAAGGGACTCCTCTGTGGAGTCCATATGCTTCCTCTTGCATGAGCTCTTTTGATGAACTTCCCCAAAGGGAGAAGCTGGGGAAGACCGTGCAAAAGGAGTTTCCTGTGGGAGTATATCCTGAGGCCCTTGTGCCCGGTTTCTGGTAAGAGTGACTTGTGTACATTGCGGTCCAGAGGAGGGCTGGGAGAGTGATCGCAAAGGATCGCCAACGACGCCAGAGCCTTCTCCATTAGCTGGAAGGCCGGTCCACCTGAAGAGGGGCGAGTGCCCAGGGCAGGGGTCACCCCTCTCCTAAGTGGCTCAGCCTGCCGACTCTTGAGTCTCTGGATGGCTGTGAAACATCAAATTACGTACGCCACAGCTGACATCCTGGGTCATAGCAAAACTCTTCTGCCACAAAGGCAACTACGGCTCCTTAGTGAGGTCCATAAATGGAACTGTAGAGGGGGAAGACTGTGCTATATCAAGGGGCTTCAAAGGCAATAAAGGAGGAAAATAAGTAGGGGTCTTTGGTAAAGGATGATCACCTCCTAAGGAAGGATAGGTCCTGGGGGGGCTGGATACCTCTGGCCAAAAGCATTTGATCCACAAGACCCAACACGTCGTGTTCAGAGAAGCTTCTAGTTTTCACGGACACAGCTGAGGGGGAATCAGGTCTATCCAAAGACGGAGCAAGCTCGGTGCCCACCTCGGAGGTCTGCACGGAAAACAACGGGGCTGTAAAGGACTGAACTACAGGTGTCTGCACTGAGAAAATCATCGGTGCCAAAGTCATGGTCTGCGCCGACGATAAGGTCGGTACCGAAGTGGTTGTCGGCGCTAAGGCTGGAACTGAAAAAAATCGGTGCCGATAACTGGTGCCGGGTAAGTTGTCAGAGAGAAAAAGGCAATGGGCGTCGGAAAATCCATCGACGTCATAACAGTCTGCATCGACTGGACAGTCGATGCCGATAAAAAGTCTGAACCGAGGAGCTCCTCGGTACCGATACGGTAAAAGGCATGCTAGTCAGTGCCAAAGTAACAGATGGTGCCAATGGCCTCGGTACTGAAGGTCTAGGTACTGAAAGCGCTGGAGCCGAAGAAGTCAAATCCGAACTGGAAAGGTTAGTTTTCTTGGGTCTCACTTCCTGGGAGTCCCCAGCAGGGGACGAAGGAAGAGACTTGGCCTTTATATGTTCATCACTCTTTCTTATAGGATCTTGGAGGGGTTGAAGCCTCCAACCCAGAAATAGCCTCTGAAAAAGGAGATTTAAGTAGCCCCATCAATATTAATTTATTTTTTTCTCTCAAGCAACGTCCTGTTAGAGATATTCTTACAAATCCCGCAGGGTGGGTCAACTGATAAATGAGGCACACCCAAGCACTAGACACACACGGAATGTGCATCTGAAGTAGGTAATTTATGGTCACAATCTAAACATCTTTTAAATCCTGGACTACCTTTTTTATCTGCCATGTTAGAAAGAAAGAAAGAAAGGAAACCCAGAAAAAATACCAGCAATGGTACAATAATTACCCGAAGGTAAGAAGGAAAGGGGGTTTACCAATGATGGCAAAAAAAATTACCTCGCGGTAAAGAGGATGAAAGGAATTAAAAAGATTCAAGAAAGGATAGTCGCTAAATGCGATAAGGTAAAAGAAAACTAATATCTTTTCTGTGAGAAAAGGCTGCTTTAGAATTTAGTATGAAGAAAAAAATTGTACTTGGCTCAAGAGAAGTAGCTTGACACGACCGAATGGCAACGCGGCAAATGAAATCTGAGGTAACCGGGAGAGGGGAATTCTGGGTAAGAGTTTTTAGCTAGAGAGTTTGTAGCTGACGCAAGCTTGGAAGATGGCCAGCTCGGTTCTGAGGTCGGAACAGATACCCACACGTAAGGAATGAACGAGGATTAACAATATCAGATCAACTGTTTCAGGAGAGTGTTACCACATACAATCTAATATGTCAGTGACCATCCTGCAATACTTCTTTTTTTAGTCTGCTTTTATCAGGCATGTGTAGAGTTTAGATGACAGGAAGGGCTTACTAATACAGAAATTGATCCCTTAGGTCCACTGCTGAATGGGCACATGTAAAGAGAAAAGGCTAGGTAAGGTAGTCTGTGACACTGAAGGAGGTCGTGAGACTGCAGTGTTATCGGCTATGAGTGGGTAGCCAGCACAGCTATCGGACAGATGAGATGGCCTTGCTTGCCACTGAAGTCCCATGCCTGTCCTGGGTTCATTAGTGGAGTGGCGGTCTTTACCTTGCTTTTTCTCTTTGCATGTACCCATTCAGCAGTATGTTGGCTACACCAAGAATGTGTATATTTACAATCATGTGTGACTACATGGTAAAACAACTGGTTCTGAATGCTGTACACATGTACATATATCAGTTGTTAAGACTTTGGTTATGGAAATTATGATTTTTTTCATATTTTGGTAAATAACTTTGCAAGGGAGCATCTGAATGTGCCAAGTAATAGTTCATTTTGAAGACAGTATTGCTGGTCCCAACACGGTAAAAGAATTGTGTCTGTATGTTGGACACATGTGCAGATATCAGAGTTTGTTTCGGACTTTGGTTATGGAAATTATGATGGAAATTATGATTGTTTCATATTTTGGTAAATAACTTTGAAAGGGAGCATGTCAGTGTGCCAAGTAATACCTTAATTTGAAGACAGTGTTACTCCTTACAACATGGTAAAATAACTGTGTCTGTGCACTCACTGTACACACATGTACAGATATAGTTTTAGTCTTGTACGAATATGAAAATTATACATTTACAATACTTATTATTATGCCCATATCTTTGCAAGGGAGCATGGTGATCATACAAATGATGCATCATTTTGAAGCTGACATTCAGATGCATAACTTCTACACTGATATGTAGGCTCTGTCTGTTACAGGTGATGAGATATTATGCTTTGTTTATTTATCAATTATGAGAAATATATTAATCATATTTCTGTGAATATCTCAAGACAGGAGCACACAGTAATGGTTAAGGTATCATTTAAAGCTGACATTCATACTAACAAATGAAATTCAAATTGCATATGTCTGCATGGTACATTGATCAAGATATTGTGCTTTGCTTTTCCAAAAAGGTAAAAAATATGCACAGTATCGACATTACTTGCCAGATATTTAATAATGACTTTGACATGCACTATCAACATTTACACTGTTGGAAAGGTCAGTGTTTGCTGAACAACTTTTGTGTTTACATTTTTAGTCTAGCTTTTAGTTAAAGAGTTATGAACATTTGTTTTCTGTATGATATTACAAATGGATTTTCTGAAAATTAGCTCAGGCTGCACTGTTGTTCCTATGGTGGAATTAAGCAGGCAGCTTTTTCTGAGCTGCTCCGGAGTGAATGAGTTAAGAGACTTTGCTTTGCTCACGGGAAGGTGTGCCCTGCCCCCCCCCCCCCTTTGTTTCCAAAACTGCAGCTGATGAATGTGAGCAGTTATGAAGGCACTAGTTGTGACTTTACTGTTCTCCAGCTGGAGTGGCATAAAGTCAGAAACTCCCAAGTGTTTTTCAGAGTGTGACCTACGCACCTAGGAGTCAGTCATAGAAGAAAGGGGAAAAGTCTTATGTCCTGCAGTGTCTGATAGGCTGCTACGCATGCACTTGGTGAACATCTGGGGACTGATGTGAGGGGAAAAAAAAGTCATCCAGATCAGACATGATTAGCTCTGACTTGTAAACTTCCAGTTCTCCTTGGTAATTTTGACATGAAGATAGGCATCTTGTCAGACCAAAGAGACCATCCAGTCTCCTACAGCTAAATAGAACTATATGCAACATGACCATATCAAAAATTTATTTGAGATAGGAGGTATTTGGGCCACTCAGATCTAATACTGGCCTGAAATCTTTTGTTTCTTTACTGAGGAGTTGTTATTGCTGCTGGCCATCCGTGGGTGTCCCAAAGCTGCCCGATAATTGCCAAGGATACTTCCTTCTGGACTGTAACCTCTTTGAAAATTAAACTTAAGAAAGGTTCTTTTTAGTCTTCTGTTGGTTTTACTGTTGTTATGCTACACATAAAACATCTGACACTGGTCCTTTGCATTCCTATAAAGCATCAACAAGGCAGATCAAATTTTACACTCACAGCTGTAGGATTTTGTCCTCATTATTCATGGGATTGAGGTGTGCCCAGACTTTTCGTTCAGACAGACACTGTTCTTAGAGGAATTAATGAATCACCTTCATGTCCTTGTTAAATGAAGTCAATTAACAGGAGCCACGTGTGCTAGAAAACAGAAATGCCAGGTTTTATAACCCTGGCCAAGCTCTTCACTGCACATGCATCTTGATATAGGCCATAACTGACACAGTTGCCAGCTAGGTAGGACAGATAAATGCTATCACCTACTGCATGTTATCCACTATGTTCCAATAGAAAGCCATCATGTGGACCAGATAGATAAGTGTTCCTAACAAAAAGGTGGATGACAAAAAGGCTCTATTTCCCCTTCACTCAAGCTTTCATCTGATAGGTAAACTATTGCACGCTGTGGGGCATAAGTGATTTTAAGAACAGCTGCTGAGATAAAAGTATCTGGTTTGAGAATCTGACCAGAAATGCCACTCCCTTGAATGCTGAAGACTATTACTATATTGTTTTCCTAAAATGCATTGATGGAGGAGTACACAATACAATGAAAGGCCTTCTGCAGCATCCACTGTAGGGGGGGGAAATGCGTCAGTGGGCCACCCTCCGGGATAACATCCCTGGACTTCCCCATATTTTGGGTCAATGGGGAGATTGTGAGGAATTCGCATCTTCCTCATCAAGAACAATGTGCCTGTCTATTTGGGACAACCATTCCTATTAGGAGGGTTAGACTTCATTATTTGATATGTACATAGTTGTGTGTGTTTGTATTAAGTTAATAGGTTCTGGGATGTGTATTTTTTTTGTTTTGAGGCTTTTCATTACAACAAATCATAAAATGTGACAGAAGTATAAATGGAGTGGGACAAGACACTGTATAAAAGATCAACCTGCCAAACATTACTGAGTGCACGTATCACAAAAGCTGGAAAGAGACAACTAAAAAAGCTGTCATATGTAATAGGTGGGAATAATGACATTTTATCATAATAGCAACACTTTCCATATTATGTTGGAATGTCAATGGTCTCACAAGTATTCAAAAAGGAAAAAGAGTATTGATTTATATAAAGAAATGTAGAGTGCAAATACCAATGCTACAGGAGACATGTTTGGAAAGAACACAGCATATGAATTTGATAAAGAAAGAAATATAGGATTGATGGGAAAAGAGGAGTGATTGTACTAATTGTAAGGGAAGCTCCAATAGTGATAGAAGAGGGGAAAATGATTATGGTAGATTTGTGACAGGAAGTGACTACTGGCTAAAGAAGAGAAGTATGCTGGCATGTACTTATATTTCACCTAAATCTGCTATTATGAAGCTTAAAAAATTTTGCAAAAAATAATCAGCTTTCGGCAGGGAATATTACTTAGGAGAGGAACAGAATATGAGTTGCAGAAGTGAGGATGCATCTGTGAGGGACTAGAAGGGAAACATAACAAAATGGGTAAACTTCTAAAAAGTTTTCTGCAAATGGTACGGAATACATAAACTCAGTAGTAGGAACCCAGAGAATTTACATAATATTCCCCAAAGTACAACTGGGATAGATATTTCACAGCAAAGTGTAAATTTAATTAATAACTATTTCAAATCATGTGCCAATAATAATGAAGATAAAAATGAAGGGTAATAAAGTAAAGACAGGAATTTAAGGAATGGCTTGTAGGCATTATCTGAGAGTTATCAGAGAAAGTAGAAAGTTCTTCAGGAGTTTTAACTAACTAGTGGGATAAAATGAAAGTGGAGTTTAAAGGTAGGGCAGAAATGAGAGAACAAGAGATCTGGTTAAGAAGTAACAATAATTATTTAGATCAACTGACAAAGGTTAAAGTATTGCAGAATACAGGGAATCTCACAGTACAAGAACAGGCATAACTGCAGATTGCTAAAGAGAAAATAAGGGAATACCTGAACAATATGCATGAGTTTAGAAAGACTGTTGTTAAGAAGCTGTTTTTGATAACTCTACTGCACAAAACCTCTTAGCACAACAACTTTGGCAACAGAAAGTAGAAAGTGTTGTTGCCAAATGAAGGAAGCCTATAACAAGAAAGATAAACTACAGATCCAGTATTAGAGATATTTCAGAAATTATGAAAATTTGTATAAAGCAGATAAATGTGGAAATCAAGAAAAAGCACAAATAAACATGTTTATGCAAGACTTAAATATGCAAAGGTCAGAGGAAGATTAGACTCTATTAGTTAAAGTAGGAAGAGATGAAACAAAAACAGTGACATATAACCAATCTGCAGGGAAGTCTAAGAATAGATGGTATTCTGGTGAAAGCTTGAAAGCTAGGAGGGAATAAAGTGAAAGATCTGGAAGGATTGGTTTAACAGTATTTTAAAAAAAAGGAGGGGAACCACTAACATACTGGAAAAAATGCTGTGGTGGCTGTAATACCTAAAGACATGACCAATCAGTTCCAACTTCATATAGGCCTATTTCAATTTTAAATCATGATTATAAAGTATTTACATCTCTAATGGCTAAAAGAATGTCAAAGGTGTTGGCAAAAATCAATAAATATGGATCAGTGTGGTTCTGTAGAGGGGAGGCAAACACTGGACAACATTAAAAGAACAATGATGATCCAGAGAGAAGGAGACGTCTAAAAAACTGTCTTATGCAACAGGTGGGAATAATGACATTTTATCATAATGGAAACACTTTCCATATTATCTTGACATGTTAATGGTATCACAAGTATTCAAATAGGAGAGTATTGGTTTATATAAAGAAATGCAGAGTGCAAATACCAATGCTATAGGAGACATGTTTGGAAAGAACATAGCATATGAATTTGATAAAGAAAAAAATATAGGATTAAGAAAGTACTGCTGTTGGTGGGTCTTAATGCAGAGAAAGTATATGACACAGTAAACTGGGATTTTATGAGAAGGGCAATGGGAGAATTCCCAAATACATTAAAAAGGTTAACCAGGAGAATATACGAGGGATCAAATGCAAGAATTAAAGTGGAAGGGTTCCTCTCTGATAAGTTGCATCTGAAGAGAGGAACTAGACAGGATTTCTTTTTTCTCCCTTTGTTATCTGCATTATATTTAGAACCACTGGTAAGGAAAATAAGGAAATTTGAGAGTATAAACTGGTATGGTAATCAATACAAGTCAGCTTTATTTGCAGACAATGTTATTTTGTAACTGATAAATCCAGAAAAGGACATCTCTGTTCTGTGGAACAGAGAATTTTTTTTCAGGATATAAAATTAATGAAGATAAAACAAATGCTATAGCTGCAAACTATGTAGCCACATATGAATTGCTTCAGCAATACCCATATTTATGGAGACATGACAAAATGAAGTATGGATTAAAAAGGATTATGTTATGGCAGGTAAGACTATGTGGGAAGAGATTAAAGAAAAGATAATTTACAAGCTGAGTAACTGGAAGCTCTTCTCTTTGGATAGGGACAGCAAAATACAACCATAAAAAATGTTTTAGTCTATTTTATATACAGGTCAGGCATATTTTTAATCAACTAGAAGGAAATTTGTGGATAGGAATTAAGAGTTGGATTTTGTCTGGAAGGGGAAAGAGTGTAAGAGTAAAGTGGGATACGTTGATTCTTTAAATAGAACAAGTTGGTTTAGAATTACCCAATTTAATGGGATATATTTCAGAGGTACACGGTTACGGTTCTTATACATAACACAAGCAGAAAGGGATCATGATGATAAAGCTGGGGGAAATTCAAGAAAAAGAAAGGAGAGAGTGGGATTCTGGATGCTGATCCTTAAAGAGAAGAAACAGTAGTCAGACAGAACATTATACTCAAAGTAGCAGTGTATTCTAAGAACTAAAAAAAAAAAATACACCAAAAACCAAATAAAGATAAAAAAATACATGAGTAAAAAGCACTGAACAAATGCAAGACCACACAGGGAAATGCAAAACAACTGATTTAATGCTTGCTCGTACCTCGGCCCATGGCCTTCAAAGGAATACATTAAAGCATCAAACAACTCACTTTTAAGCCATCCTAATTATTAACTCAAACATTTAATTGAATAATTAACATCATTTATGAATTGTTAAATGCACTTAAACCTTTGGACCTGTTCCCACAAAATTTTGCAATGTTTTCCCATTTCTTTTTAAACATATGAAGTGACTTAACAGTTACACTGTTACAAAAACATGTACTCTCATATTTACTCTTAAATTTAATACTTTTACTTCATTAATAACCACATAATACATCTACCCATAATACCTATGAATACACATTCTTTTTAATCTACGAATACACATTTTTGCTTAATGCTGCTTGAATTCCATCCCTCCCCTCTCCTCCATAATTGTGCCCTTTAATACTATAAAACACATATTAACATCTTGATTCAAACCCTTTGGCCACATAGTGCCAAATGAATGAGCAACTTTGATTCCAACTCAGATAGTTTGTGCAGAAAATCTGTACCCCTGGTGTAATTCGGTCTGGCCAGGACACTAAAAAACTACTACCAGATCCCCCATAGCATTCAAAAAAAGCCTCACCACAGGATTTTCCATTCTACCATTCCGGATATCCCCATGATACGAACTTGTGTATTCTAAGAACTAAGCCAACACAAGAGTGGATAAATGAGATTCTGCTGATAGGGATGACTGCAATTAGGGGTACAGAGAATGGGCAAGGGGGCTAGAATTTACAAGAGGAAAATGACAAGGAAACCAAGGTAATGGGAACAGATTAGTGAGGGAAAGGTAATAGAATGAGAAGAGGCCAAGAAGACATCTTGAATGCAGGCTACAGAATGCCTTCCTATTAGGGATTGCTAGCAGAGTATAGGCAAAGAGAAAGGGATAGGGGAATCCTAAATGTAACGCCTGCAATGGTAGTTGAACCTGGAACAGAAGCTGCTGTTAATGGGATAATCAGTAGCACATAGAAAATATAGCATGATAACTACAGGCATCAGAGGAAGCTAGAAAAGACGAGAAAGATTCATGAAAAAACAATGGGGGAATGTATGTATGGCCCCCAAATATAGAAGATTTAGGATTTTTGCTTACGTGTTTGCATAGGTATTTTTATACCCCAAGCAGACTCCACAGAATTTTTCCTCAGGTAGATGGCAAGGAGGTGTGATGGCGAAGAAAGAGGTAACTGGGAACATATGTTTTGGGAGTGTAATGAGTTGACAGCCTTTAAAAATTTCCTACAGAGAACTCTGTTAGAAATACTGTGTGAGCAAATGGGTGTAAATACGGAAATTATTTATTATTGATTTACTGACTGGGAAAGTCCATTGGGTCAGAAACCCATTTTCAGTGGAGGCCTGGGGAGAAAAGCTCCAGGAAACATACAAAATATTAACATCATTGTCAAAAATAGTACAGTACAAAGAAGATAATATTCAGTTTTAACACATACTGACATTACAATTTTACGTAGACCAATGTATATTTTTTTTAAGCTGGGATACAGGATCTAAATTGCCTAGACATGACTAGAAAATGAAAATCAAAGTCTAAACCAACCATCTTTGAAGCAGAGAATATTTTAACAGAGATAAAAGAATTGGAAGTAGGATCTTTACAAAATGGTAGGAGCAAAGTACATAACATTATAGAACTTTGGGAACAATACATGCAGATGTTTTTGAGGCGGAATGAGGATGAAGGGAAGGCGGGAACTGAAACTTATGTAATGTTGGATTGATTATATAGTGCAAAAGAACATATGTAATGCATGAACTGTGTAACTGTTTTCTTTTATATAAATGCAAGTTTGCCCATGTCACACTTGATAATTCAATAAAGGTGTTTAAAAATGACTAATGTCATATAACTTGACATTAAATAAAGAAATTAGCTGTGTGCAATTCAGTAGGCAAATCAATGTACATCTTGCACATTACCTTCCTGGAGACTTTCATACAGAGACATTCTTGAATCTGACATTTTGAAGCTGAACATCCTATTAGGTGGTGAAAAAAAGGCCTGGGAATGAACGTGGTACCACAGCAATGATAACTGCAGAAATGGCACCCAGACTGACAAAAAAGACTGGGTCAGCCTTAAGATACCGGGGCCCAAATACTCCAGCAATAGGCATGATGGATCCAGCCATCAGCACCAAAAGATCCCACAGCAAAACTGGCATCAGATTCCCCAGACCCAAGCATCAGAAACAGATGAAATTGTCAGAGCTGACATTGGTAGCACTAACAATGACTGAAATGTCAAGGTCAGAAGCATCAATGCTGAGAATAAGGACAGCTAGGTCAATGTCAAAGTTTCAAGTATGGAACAGACTTCTATGCCAGAAAAAGTTAGGACCAGAGTCAGAAACAGTGATTAGTGGGGATAATCTCCACTTCCTGTATTTGGAAGGGAAAAAAAGTGAAATTATTGTCCCCAATGGAGCAGGATGTGAAAAGGTACTGGATACACTTGCCTTAGCTGCAGTAACAACAATTGCCAACCTGTCAGTCAAAAACCCGTCTGCCAAGGGCTGAAGTTGGTTCGGGTGTCAACATTTGTAAAAAAAAAAAAGGTTACATGTTTATCAGGGTTAATGTCAGAAAAGTTAGACATACTAAGAGTTTTACAAGACTGAGAAAGAAAAGAAGCTTTCTCCGCCATTTTAACTGTTACTTCTTTAAAAGAGGGCACCATGTTTTTATCCTTTACTTCAGATATTAGAAAGGAAGGGAGGCAGAAAATGGAAAATCCTGGGTCATTTGTGCAGACTATGCGTTCTCTTGACTGGAAGGAAAGCTACTTTGTCTGGTGCTACAACACTAAAGGTCCTGATGCTAGAGAACAGGCAGGCTAAGATACAGAGACGACACCGCTTTCAAGATGAAAGTACTTTTTACATTCATATGAAGCCAATTTCTGAATATTTCTGATTGCAGATAAAGTATGGCAGGTGCAACATATCACTAGACTTAAAATCTCTCTCTCACCCCCCCCCAATATAAAACATTAAAAAAAAGACGGCAAGCAGATAAGGCAGACTAAAACTGAGAGAGAGAAGCAAATGTTTTGGATAAAATGCTAAAAAACATGTATATAAAATCTTTGAGTAGTGAAGCTGAGAAAGAAACAAAATAAATTCTGGTGGATGTACGCAGAGACCTAAATAAAATAATTCTTCATACTACAAGGCAGCCTGGAAGCATTCAGACCACCACCTAAAATGAAGTGCTACTGAGAAAAGTTGGAGAGGTTAGGCGCTGCGACATATGATGGAATTGGGCAGGGTAATTTCCCTTGTAAGCTTGAGAAAGTTTTAATTGCCTAGTCGTCCTAATACCTGCCAGCCCAAGCCCTGCTGTTACCGGGGTTGGATCTGCTCTTACCAGATGCAAGTGTACACAGGAACGATTTTTATATATGTTTAAATATATAGCGTGGCAGGTTAGTTTAAACCCAGCAGCACTTACTGGCTTTTTCCAAGGATATATTTCACATGTTCAACAATATTCTTGTAATCCTTGCCTTCTACATCGACCAACACTTGCTCACCATCATCTAGAAAAACAAGAAACAGAGTTTTTACATTACTAATCAAAGACAGGTATTTGTATGGCAAAATAAAAATAGTGTACATTTACTTAATAAAACAGAAACAAAAGGAAACATTACAGTCAAGACATTCCTTACTTTTAAATATGTCATTTGATCCAGTTCACTTAGCTACAGCCATCCATAAGGCTTGAGAAATACCTGCCCTTAGGAGTCCACTAATGATACAAAAGGTAGAAGCAGTGTTACTCTATATTAGTGTAAAGCTTGACTAGATAATGCCAAATCCACACTTTCCAACTGAGTATGCAACCAATAAAGGAGCTATTAGGTTGCATTCTATACAGTACACAATTCTAGTTCACCCATAAAGATCATAAAGCAAAAACTCCTGTTGCTCAGCTAAGACTGAAATCAGGCCATAATCTATGGCCTCAATTATTTTACTACAGATACAGCCAGCCTTTCAGTCATAAGATTGCTTTCTCTCATTTGTGGCACACTGGCACAGCGAAGTGCATTGTAAACTCACAGCAAGACGTTCTCTGGTTCAGTTATCAGCTGGGGTGACTTCTGTTTGGGATCTTCATGTCCTCCCTGTGTATGTGTGGGTTTTCTCCCACAAAGACATGCAGTAGGTGGATTGGACACACTAAATTGTCCATAGATGTGTGTGTGGTATGGAAGAACAGCTGCAGCATAGATAGCCAACCGGCAGTGCGAACCTTGGCTCTAGATGACAGACACCCTGACCCTGTGTGCACAAATGGGAAAAGGGGTTGAGGATGGAAGGATGGATTTGGCAATTAGAAAGTTTTGCATGGCATACTTTGTGATACTAACCTGATGGCAGTACTCCAGCACAGAGTATACACTATTTTTTTTTGGACTTTAGGAGAAACTGTAAGAAAATTGAATGCTTACTTCCTGAAAGCTGCCAGTGCAGATCTGACTACCTACTAGCCACCGATGAGCTACTGCTGAATGCTTCTTTAAACTCATGATTTAAGACATCCACTGCTTTCACAGCATAGCAGAATAACAAAAACAGGCAAAGCTTGACAGAGGATGACTTCAAATAATTTTGATAAAAGATGTCATTCAATTCAGTTTTACAGACTATAAAATACACAAGAAACATACATAAAAACAAATATGATTACAATTAACCAATTAAAGCTATCAAATAGTTGACAAACAGTAATACAACAAACTTATTACATTTAGGAAAAAACAACCAATTTCAACATCTGCTGACATAAATTCAGCTTCAGAGAAAATATCTTGCTGATCTCTGGCCATTAAACATCCCTCCTGATTGTAATTTAACAAAATGAACCTCTCAAAATCTCCATCTATTCAATCAGCAATAGCAATCTCTAAGATAAACAGGTGGTCAATTGAACCGCCACGGATTCCTTGCGGGTAGTAGCAAACTACAAGAAGGAAGGGGTCAAAAGAAGCACAAAAAGGAAGCAAATACTGGCCAATGATAGATATGACTAGGCTTATGCTGAGGCTGTTTTAATGCCTTCCTCTTTCACTAATAAGCCGACCTAAAATGCTCCTATACTGACAAAAACAAGAGCTCTCCAAAAAGATAATTCACATTCTTCTTTCAAGTGAGAGTATAGGAGGCTTAAAGCAGATCATAAGGAAAAATGTAAAAGAAGCACAGCATTCTTAAAGCAAAGCACAGCAAACAACGAGGTCAGCTTTTTTACTGACTTATCAAAAGGCAGAGAGGTGAAACGTGCAAATAACAGGATGTTAATGAATTTCCCACTACCTCATAAAGATCTGAAACATATTTACGTGTGTGACAATGGCAGCTTGTATGCCATAAAAAATAAATAAATAAATAAATAAATAAATAATATAACTACCTTACTACACTGTACATTTACATCAAGCCAGCATGTAAAACTCGCCAATCATTAGCGGACGGAGTTCGAAGCAACAACTACACTGTACATTTACCATGCTCGGACCATTTCCACCAGTGTTGAGGTTGTAGCTCCGTCAGAGCTATGAGGGACACAAGTACCACAGGAGCCGTTCAGGATTAGAGCTACTCTAATGCTGGCCAGTTCACTCTACTACGAGGGTGGGGGTGTTTTCAATGTAGAAGTACCTGCTGGTGGTGACCACCAGGCTATGCTTGGGTATAAAATCATTTGGTTTAGCCTACATAGAGATAAGGTATTGTAAAAGGACACTGGTACAAAAATGGGGCATGTAGTACACATTCAACATCCACTAACAGCCTGAGGAGCAGGAGCATTAAAAAAAAAAAATCCATCTAGGATTGATGGCCACCTACTATTCAACTCTAAGATCCCACTACTTCAATAAGTGACAGACCCTTTCCAATGATGAAGTAAGGTGCTAAAAAGGACACTCGAGGCAATGGACTAAAGGACGCTCGAGGCAAATGGACTAATCTGATGATGGCAAAACCTTGCTACACTTTGCTGAGTCATTTGATTTGCTAACTGGATTGTTTGCAGTAGAAAGTAGAGCTATGTTAGGAACGTGCCATAATTGCAGATGTTTAAATAAATTCACTGCTGCAGCACTGATTCTTGGAATTCCTACTTGCAGAAGCCAGAGAGCTGGCCTGAATATCAGGGCTCTTTCTCTTCCCCATCCTGGATCGGGAAACTCATCTTCAAGTCTTTGTTGTCCTGGTACAGTACAGTAGCTGATCCTGACCACACTATGGCCAACCCAGGGTTGACCCAGCCCAGGTGGAAGAGTACAACTAGATGGACCCCTTAAGCCTGGAACTCTTGGTTGCTTCTGACTTCTGAGCAGAAGAGAGTGCCTAATCTTGGAGAAAAGGGGGGAGACACACACACACAGAGAAATATGTACTGATGAAGGACAATCTGCGTACCCTCCCCAGCACAAAGGTATACCATGTATAGGAGGAGGGAGGGAACAGGTTCTGCAGCAGTGAACCTACTCAAGCATCTACAATTACTTTAACTTCTTAACATAACTATACCATGTTTTTCTGTAATTCACTGTTGCAGTATTGACTCGTGAGATTATTCCCAGAGCTTAGAAACTAGAATGTAATTAGGCTGTTCTACTAACAGTGAATATAAGGCTCTGCAAAATGGCCATGGCAAAACATGCCCTAGTCCTGGAAATGTTGGCTAGGTTGTAATGCTTGGAAAAAGTGTACAATGATGACCAACCGACTGTTTCCAAGACAGCTTGTGTAGTGACCCCTCTAAGGAGGATTTCAGTAGTAGCTCTGGTATAATAAGTTTTCCGCTATCTGGTAACGGTTAATCATGATGGGTGTAAAAGAAAACAATGCAGTGGGCTATCCATTTAGATACTGTTGGCAGATTTCACTTCTCTTCCTTTGGCAAAGCAATAAAGAGCTGCTCCCCTTCCTATATTGCGCTATCCTGTCTGGGCAGAATATTAAATATCAGTCCAAGTCCAGGGACTGCAAGATTCCTGGTCCCTTGTTCTGTGGGATGGAAAAAAACATTGCCTAGTTTAAGTAAAGTATTACAACTACTTAAGGGATGAAGGATGGATTGATAAGCAGGGCTACCACTCTTTGTTAAATACCTGGAAAGGTTTCCTGCACATGAGGGCTTGCAGATCTGTTTTCATAGCATGAACATCAGCCTGGTAGATAAGGACAAATCTTCCAAGACAGGAATTTTACTAGTGTGAAAGCAGCCATTTCAAAGGGGGATAGAATACGTTTTCTCGGGCATAAGTTAATGCCTCTTTGTGCAGCAATTTCTATTTGGGGGGACCATGAATGCAACACCCACTTTAGGAACTGCCTCACTAGCAACTACATCAAAAGAGGGGGGCTCTAGAGGCAAAAATAGCCATAAAATGTCCCTTCATGCAGGCATATTACAGCCCTGCTTTGTAAAGGTCTGACAGATAAACAAGTACTACAGACAGCTGTGGTGATATTAGACCCTATCCTCTCTATCACTTCACCAGTGGGAGATTCTTGTCCACTTTACCATGCAAGACTTTTTAGAGCCAAGTTTCCTAGCCTCCCACAAAAACTGTGCAGCATGTTTTCAGGAGAACATTGTGCCTGGAAGGAATGGGTGATAAAGTATCCACCCTATCAGCCACACAGTCCACAAGCCTGGATGAATGATCAGTCCCTTGTTATGAGTTGAATGTTTCACATGCTGAGACAGCATAACCAGTTCTTCCCTTGCTAGGCTCAGCAGAAGGAAGAAAATCTTTCCTGGAACAAAATGGTAGCAGTTTTGACCTCTCCTCCATTATATTTTGCAATAGACTTGGGATCACAGTTACAGTAGGTAGAATATAGAGATGTAAACTTACCAGAGAATGGAGAATCCATCTGACACCCAGGCCTTTATTGTGGGCATTCTCTTGCATTTGCACATTTGTTTTCTCCAGAAGTAGATATATCTGTTTTTGGTACACCCAAATTAATGGACTATGTGCAAGAACACTTGCCTTTTTAACATCCATTCACTGATGTCTAGTCCTGTTCTGCTTAGGTGGGTTGCCAGTATATATTTATAATGGAATGTACTGGGCCCTATAGATCAGGCCTGCCACCTGGGATAGTACCTGTGCTTGCATTGATAGTCTCCACAGAAGGTAAGAGTGCACCCCCTCCAACTACTTGTTGATATACCACATCACTGTGGTAATACCAGTTAGGATTTGTAAAGTTCCCCATTGCCATACGGTTTTGTAGGCTCTGATGGATAGAATTACTATCATCATATCTTTCATGTCAATATGTTTATCAATGTCTTGCCCCATGTCCTCTGCACTCTCAGTTCCTCTAGTGGGCACCCCAGGTAATGGCCAAGGACTCAATGTAGGATGCTCATCTCATCTCTGGGCTATCTGTACTTAAAATGCAAAGACTAAAAACGTCATGGGAATGCATGACTAGGCTTATAAAGATACTCAAAGATCAAAAGCCTAACAAGTACCTATTACTCCATTATCTCCTTCTTTTTATATATATGCACTATTCTTTACCCAAGGAATCTCCTGCCAAGGACAGCCCAATGTCCAGCCAGTATACCAAAGCCTTTTTTTTTTTTTTTTTTACCTTATAGGCATCATACTTTGCACATATGCTTCCTGTGCAAGGCATAGGGCATAAAGGTGACATACAGCGGCACACACACAAACACAACTTCTTTGTTGCCAGTCCAAACACCATTGTTGAACATCGATCTGAATGCCCTTCCACTGTGCTGGTTACCAAGCCATGTTTTAACACAACTGCCCCAATGGGGTTTCTTCTCTTTCTTCCATTTTTTGTGGTTCTTGTGTTAAAGTCATCCAGAAAGGGAAAATGTCAGTGTGGGAGGCAAACTCCCCATAATTACTTGTCATGATCAGTGCCTTTCTGTTGGGTGGTTCCACAGTCATGCGCAATGCTTTACGTGCCAGGTGTTTCTGCCTAAGACACTATGTAATCACCTCTCCTCCTTGTCCATAAACTTGGAGAACCAACATCTTAAGTTGTTGGCTCAGGGTGCTAAGGCAGAGTCCTCCCATCTCAAGGGCCAGCTGTCTGCCGAGGAAGCCAAACGATTAGGCCTGATCCGGCTGCTGTCCAGCCTCCCTAGATGCCTCTCTTAAGGCTGGTGAAAGCCTGGAGAACCACCCAGTGGTTGCTTTGGATTCCTCTGCCGCAATCCCATTGGAGGCCAAAACGCATCAGGCTTGATGCACTTCCTCTGGGACTTTTTGAACGTCTGCACCTGATGTTGAGGGGGGAACCTTGGTTAATTATCTGAGAAGGACCACAAGGGATTCCTCAAATCTTAGTTAGGGAGGAGATTCCTACAACTGCTACTGAGACTCGCCAGGGGTCTGACCTGAGGGAATTTTGTGGGGACGTCCAAGAAAAGCATATTTCCCTGTTGTTAAGGCTCTCCAATGTGAATGGCAGGATTTCACTCAGGTTGTATTTAATACTTTGATGGCTTTGAAGCCTCCTCAAGGGGTCTCTCTGCCTGCTCTTCCCTGGTCTTCAACTCCCCTCAAGAGGCCTAGGGAGTTTGATTCCTCGGATGAGGACCTAGATTGAGGAATAATCTTTGGCGTATTCTTTCCAAATCCCTTCCCCCTTGGACTATGGTTCAGAGGAAGAGAACCTAAGTCCAGATTCCCCTTTGGAGGAAGTCTCCTTTGTGGAGACCATTGCCTTTATGATGAATTGTTTTAATTAGGATTGTTCTCAAGTCCCTGAGATTCAGAAAAGATATGAGTTCCTACAAATTGAGTCTCCCAAGCCATCTGCTGTTCCTCCTGCTCCCGCTGTCCTTCTGGATACTTTCTTAGCAGAGCCTGTAGTCCATGACACACAGCCCCTTGCACCTAAGAAGTCAAACAGGCTCTATAAAAGTACCTGAGGTATGCAAATTTCTTTATAAATGCCCTTCTGTAGTGTCAGTCTCCTCTGTCAAGCCATCCAAGTCACTGCTCTCTACCAAGCTGTTGCATTCTGATAAGGACAGTAAAGCTATGGAAAGGCTGGGCAAGGAGTTTACACTGCTGCCACTTTATCTTTTAGGGCCATTAAGTACCAAACTCATATAACCAGATATTTATTGGCTCTCCTTTCTCAGGTTTCTAAGGTGGTTTCTGACCTATCTTAACTTTGACAGAAAGGCTTTGGCTCTACTTCAAGTTGTACAACACTCATTAGATGCAGCTATGATTCAGCTGATCCCTCTTCCAGGGCTGCTGCCTTTGATTCAGTTATGAGACATTATTCCTGGTGTCGTCTTCAGGGTCTCCCTGATGACATTAAGGTTAAACTTTTGGATGCACCTTTAGATAATAAAATATTTTTGGTTCTGGCACTGCTGGGTTTTCAAGTCTCTCCAAAACAAGGACAAAGCCTTGCAGGAGAGTTGAAAGATATGTTTCTCATATTCCCAACCCCCCTGGGAACTGTTCTTCCAAGTCTGCATGTCTGTAGTCAATTTTGCCCTCTCCCGAGGGCAAGATGGGTTCTTGGCATGTGACTCCTGCTAAATATACTCAGATTCCTGCCACCAACAAAAATGCTTTCCAGGACAAGCTGGGTTCTATTTGACAGTTTGCTTCCTCCTTCCATCGGCCAGGTTTCTCTTGTCCTTCCAACTTTCCCTGTCTCTCCCAAATTTGCTTCAACTCAATTTAGATGCCGATTCTGTCCATTACTCATCAGGGACATGTCACTGTCTGGAAGTCCTTCCTCCCTTTTCCAGGTATTCCTCAGCTTCCTTGGGAACAGCTCTTTTCCCAGGTATTCCTCAGCTTCCTTGGGAACAGCTCTTTTCCCAGAGGTTCTTCTCTTTTTTGGCTCAAGGCACCATTCAGGCCATGCTTCCTGCCCAGGTAGGGAAGAGGTTTTATTCCAGGATATTTTTGATCCCACAAAAGGGGACATATGGACACCAATTCTGGACTTTTCTAGGCTGAACACCTTCCTCAGGATTCCTTCCTTTTGGATGCTATCACTGCAGACATTTTCTGGTCTTCCACCCCAGGCCTTTCTGATATCTCTGGATCTCAAGGATGCATATCTCCATCACCTCTTCAGGAAATGTTTAGATTTCTCTGTCTCTTGCTTGCATTTTCAGTTCTCTGTTTTGCCCTTTGACCTCTCTACTGCCTCAAAAGTATTCACCAAATGCCTCACTCCTGTTATTGCTTTTTGCAGGGTACAAGGAATTCATATATTTCCCTATTTAGATGATCTGCTTAGTCAAGCTCCTTCCCCAGCTCTCTTCTTAAAGATCTCAAGTTCACTGCTTGCCTGTAAAGAGAATCTGGAGATCACCATAAATTTCCAAAATGCAGTTCTGACACCTTCCCCAGGATGAGATTTTCCTCAGCTGCAGGTTTCAGACAGTTTCCATGCAGGCATCTCTGCCTGCCCCCCAAGGCTCTGTCTCCAAGTGACTTTTTCCATTCCCTTCTTTCTCTGGTGTCCGTCTCCACCAAGGAATTTCTCAGGGTTCTTGGGTTCATGGCTTCTACCATTCCCATGCTCCCTCTAGCCAGGCTCCATATGAAGAAGCTTCAGAGGTACCTCAAGTCAGTGTGGCTCCAACATTGCCACCCGCTGGATTTACTGGTACCTTTTCAACCCTGACTCAAGCTTGAGCTACAGTGGTGGATTCACAAACTTTCACTCAACCCAGGGCTTCTTTTAAGTTCGAGAGCCAACTTAGGAACTCTTTGTAGACACCTCAGACGGAGGGTTGGCTGCCTCTTTTGGTCCACTAAAGGTCTGGGATCTCTGTTCTCCTCGTCGGAAGTCAGATCACATCAATGTAAAAGGAGATGAGGGCTTTCCTTCTGGCTCTTCAGGATTTCCACTCCCGGTTTTATCCTTGGACCCTCAAATGTTTTCACAGATAGTACCACAGTGAAGTGGTATGTCAATAAGCAAGAGCTCACAAGGTCATATCTTTTTTGCAGACTAGCTCTTCAGGTCTGTGATGTAGCTATCCAGTATCAAGTGACTTTTCAGGCAGTTTACACTGCTACTAGATTCTGCTCCAAGGTTGACTCCTTGATAAGTCCAGCACATGAATGGATACTTCACAGATGTGTTCTTGGACATTGTCCATTGGTGTGGTATTCCTCAAGTAGATCTTTTGGTCTCCACTCTAAACAGGCAGAGTCCCAAGTCCTCTGGTTTGGAAAGTGGAGGCCCTGTATTTTCCTTGAAAGTGGAAGTTTCTATATGCCTTCTCCCCCCTTCCTTGGTTGCCACGAGTCTTGCATAGTATCAGGTAGGACTCTCCCAAAAATCTTCCTAGCGACTCCCCTCTGGCCCAGACAACATTGGTTTCCCTTTCTTCCTCACTTAGCCAGGGGCAATCACCATAAGTTACCTCACGGGGTGGCTCTTCTCACATAACATAAGGGATCTCATCCATCCTCGCTTGTTCACTCTTCAACTGACGCTGTGGTTGATAAGGTTTTGATTCCTTTCAGGCACCTCTTTTCTGAGGATGTGCTTTGGGTTCTACAGGAGGCCAGGAAACCCATTACCAGAAAATCACACATGTCCAAATGGAAGCAATTTTCTGTCTAGTGCCTCTCTCTCGTCATCAGGATCCACTATCTGTAGAGGTTCCTCTGTCTCTCTTATATGCATGATCTGCTCCATGCTAGGTTGGCATATTCTTTAGCTAAAGCCCATCTGTCAGCATTTTCTGCTTGGCTGCTCTTGACTCCTCCTCCTCCTGGCTCTAGATTTGACGTCAAGCAATTTCTTAAAAGAGCCCTTCATATCCGGCCTCTCAGCAAGCCTATTCCACCTTCCTAGGACCTCAATTTTGTACTTGAAAAATTGACTCAGGCTCCTTTTCATCCTGCTTCTTCAGCTTCCTTACAGCATTGTACTTGGAAGACTGTTCTTTTGCCTGTCACTTTGGTGAAGAAGAAGTCTGAATTTCAGGTCCTCATGGCTATTCCCACCTTCTTAGTTTTCCAGAGAGACATAGTGTCTCCTCCTACTAATCCTTCTTTTATACCAAAGGTGGTCAATGAGTAGTCCCTTAATCAGTCTAGTCATGTTCCTTCCTCTACTTCTCTGCAGTCTACCAGTGAGAAGACTCTACCCCCCCCCTTGGGTGTGCACAGACAGCTCAGATATTATTTGGATGAAACTAAAAGTTATTCACAAATCTGAGCAGCTTTGTGTTTTCATCCCAGGTCTTTGGATTTAACAGTTTCCTTTTGTTATTCTTTTCATGGAAAACATCATTAAAGGAGCATTCTATTAGGGCAGTTGCCTCCACTGGTTCTTTTTGCAAGGGTTTAAACACAAATTCCATCCCTGAGGCTGCTACTTGGTCCTCTGAACATACTTTCACTAACCATTACAGGTTGGATGTTATCTCCAGGGCCAGGGCAGGTTTTGCCAGAGCTATTGTACATGAGTTTGTAGACAGCTCTACTGTACATTCTTCCTCCCAGGCGTCTTCTGGAGTTGTTGTACTGTCAATTAGGTTATGAATACAGCAACACTGATAAGGAAGGACATAGTACAGTTGTGTAAAATCTTACCAGAACAGTAGATGTCCTCTTCACTGCTGCAGTACTCCCTCCCTCCTACACCCTCTGTTTTAGCTTTTGCCCCGTACTTTTCTTGCTCTCCTGGCCAAGGGCTTCTCCCATATTCTATTTCCTTTTTCTCCTCCTGTATGCACATGCTCTCCTTGTCCACAAGGGTATTCAAACCCTCCTGTTTTTTTCCAGTTCTCAGAGTGAGCATCTGTACATCATCTTTATGCCCTACGCCCTGCACTGGGAGCACACGTGCAACCTACAATGCCTATAAGGACTAAAAGGCTTTGGTATACAGGCTGAACATTGGGCTACTTTTGTCAGGAGATCCCCTAGGTAAAGAATACTGCAAAAGTGAAGAGAAGGACATCTACTGTAATGGTAAGATTTTGTACAACTGTACTGTTAAGTAAGATCTGTCCTATCTGCTATTAGAGCTCTTTCTTAATGTAGGCTAGCAGTGGTACGGCGGTCTGCATGACTGTGTATGCCAACACCACCAGCTTTGGTGGTGCTGATGCAGATTCCTCACCGTTTTGCAAAGATGGCCTGCCAGGTCATTTCTAATGTATCTTCATGATGGAGATTAAAAAAGATCTTTGAGAAAATTAATGTTTTTCTCCTTTCCTTTTAGCTTCTTGAACACCTTTACCACATGGGGGTCCAAAGAGAAGCCTCTTTTCTAGAGCTCAAAGAGCTCTGTTTTCACAAACTCTAGAAGCAGCTAAGTCCCCAACCAGGTAGGTCTCTTAACCAGGAGTCCCACAGCAGCTAACCTGAAAAATACATATAATGAATTCACACTGCCATATTTCACAGACTGCCTAGCAACTTAGGCACCAAGGCAGCACAAGTCAAGCATTTCCCTAAGCCCCCCTTATCTTACAACCCCTTCTGCCTTCTATCTCAACTGGCCCAGGAGGGAGTCCTGGAATTTTACCAAGTAAGACGGTCAGTGGAGGGCCTTAACAACCAGGATGACTGCAGAGCATGCCTTTTCCCCCCCTAGTTCTCCTCTCTCTATCACTGTAAATACAATTCATGGCTGCAGTCATGTTACAACTCTTGCTAGAATCCATGGACATCAACTCTGGATCTTAAACCAGGTTCTTGCACAAAAATTTGAAGGAAACATGGACCCTATAAAAAAAGTGATTTCGTTTTCTGACAGCATGGGACATGGAATCTGGCAAAAAGGATGTATTACGAAATACATCATCTAATATTACTTCCAATATGAAAGGGATGTCCAGAGGCTTTGGGTTTGGCAGGTCCAGAAAATGTGTCTGATCTGAGCCTGAGAGATCTTTCTCATTTGAAAGTTCTCCTTTATCTAGCGAAATGCATCTTCAAGGGAAGCATCCTCAGGTGGTGAAGCTGAGGAAAGGGTGTTCTCCATGTCAGAATGCAAGAGGGCTGGAGACATTTGGTTCACGTATGCCAATTCCCCCCACTTCTAAATACAAGGTACAAGATTCCCTCTGGGAAAAATGTCCCCTTCTACTTTTAGCAGAGGTTAGTCCCAACAGTGAAGGCTCTTCAGACCTTGGCTGTCAGGACTTTTAACAATTACAAGAAGTCCTTAACCAACTTAAGCAGAGCATGTGCAAGAAACTGGATGGGGGCAGGGGGCCAAGGGCCAGTCACCAATGGCTCAGAGAAGCCGATCAACAACTCTTTTGGTTTTATAGTGTATTCAGTCTGTGTTTGGGTGTGAGGTATGCCTTAGAAGCCTCAGCATGTAATTGCATGTATGAGACCTTCCACTGGTCTGCCTCAGGAATACCGCCCTCATCGGTGCTAGAGATAATGTTGTTAGCATTAGACCTTGATGCCTACAAAGAGACCATGGATCTAACTGAAAGCACAACATAGGTGCTGAGTTGTAGTGGCTTCCAGAGGGGTTATGCCTAAGACCTCGTCCAAAACAGGCACTGGATACAAGGGCTAAAAAGGCACCTCCACTATACCAGTACTCTTTAGCCTAGAGGAGTCTTCAGATATAAAATGATATCATCTGCCACTTCTCATCATCTCTGGTGCTACTCCACGTGTTTCTAGTGTATAGGGAGGAAGAGAAGGTGGATGCCATGGCAAATAAACACCAAACATGAGTTCTCTGTGGAAAAAACATTTGGAGCTATTCTACCCTGTATTTAATGGTCTGCTGGTTGAACAAAACACACAGGAGACAATGAGACAGGTAATGGTCCAGGCCCAAGCACAAAAGACACAAACTATGGAAGTTCCTATGAGATATTTACTGCCTTCACATGATGTCCCCACAAATTATCACCTTGATAACAAGGTCCCCTTCACATGATGTCCCCACAAATTAACACCTTGATAAGGTCCCCTTCACATGATGTCCCCACAAATTATCACCTTGATAACAAGGTCCTAAGCACGCAATCAGTAGTGAGGGACTTGGGCACCCAGGTTGAAAGCAACCTTGCCTTTTGACCACCATATTGCCTCCGTTGTATGGAAGGCTTTCTACATGGCCCACCACATTAGGAAGGGCATCTCATCCAGGAATAAGGAGGTCATAACTTCCCTGTATTTTTCCCTTAAAGACCCATTATTGAGTACAAAGCCCTTTTGGCATGTACCTCACAAAACACATGCAGCAGCTAGACAGACCACAGAAGTTCCTCACCAGGAGAATCCAGGGCCTCAAACATCTACCCTACACAGACAGGCTAAAAAGCCCTGTCCCTCTACTCGGCCTCGTACAGACTCCTCAGAGGTGACCTCTTTCTGGCAGACAAAGCAATCTCAGACCCCACCTTGATGGGACTGCTGCATATCCACAAGTCAAGCTCCACTCGAGTAACTCGCACACGTGACCTCAACCTGGTCTATGACATAGACCACATGACTGGTATAGGACTTGTTGGTGGGACAAATGTGTGTCCCGGAGACTCCCCCTTCTGTAGAATAGACTCCCTTCTCCACATCAAGTAGAGTACCTCATTATCCCTTTTTAAGCGCAACCTGGATAGCTGGATGGGGAACAGAAAATACACCCTTGAAATTCCATCTGTGTCCCTGCTAGACAGGGGCATCAGGTGCTGACTGGTCGGGACATGGGCTAAATTCTTGGCTAGGCTTGTAAGGGCCTCACGGTCAACAGCCTAGTAACTTCCTATGAATACGATTATTCACGGTTATGCCTCACACCTACAATGCAACTTTAGACAAAACAAAGTATGACAATTAATAGAAAAATGAGTGGGGGGGGGGGCACTTATCTGAGAATTATGGATTCAGGCTGACTTGACAGACTGATGCAATTGGAGTGCTTGAAATGATCATCACCCCACATCAAGAAATACCTGAAGATGTTACCAGTCAAAGTCCCATTGTACCTCCCTGACATCTGTAGGGGATGGAGTACACCTGGCAAGGAGGTCCTCTGTTATTTAGTCCAACCAACAGGCTTCTGCAGGCAGAAATTCTAACAGTCAGTACAGCAACACTGAATTATGAAGAACAAAGCTCTCCAGTACATTACCTCACCCCTTCAGAATGTTGAGCAGTCAATGAAGACTCTCCAAGGCCATTTTTAAATTGCATTTAACACTGGGTAAAGGTAACAATCTGCACTTAGCTGTCCCTTCTCTCTCTCTCAACCGTAGCCCTTTTGGAAAAAACAAGAGAAGTACTCCTGTTGGAAACCTAACTGCAGTACTGCATAAGAACACTTCTACAAATGCAGTTGCATCCCTTTTTTACAGTAAGTCTTAATCTAAGTGGCATGGACCACCATGTCACTACTCCAATCAAGCTAAACCCGGTCTCAGATAATGACTCCTTAACCACTCTGGTTCTAAGTAACATTACACACACTAGTGATTTTTTGTGCTATCAAACTGTATTCCAATACTGAACTAGCACAACAGTTATTCATGGCACCACTTCTACTTGTTACAGGTAGATTTATTTCAGAATCTAAGGAAACAAACAAGGAACAGAATAGACTCCTCTTTACCATGACAGCAACCCTGGTCTAGCATTTGAATATATTCTGTGCCAGTCCTGATGAGTGCAAGAGGGGCTGTTCCCTCTCCAAATACACATCAGGGCCCAAAAATTCAGGTGGCCAACCTTAGACTTTAAAGCACTAATTGGTAAAGAAATTTATCTTGGAAAAAAAACAGACCATTTCAATAGTTCCCTCACCAGACATTTCTAAATTTCAGAATAACTTGCCAAATAGAGAAAATAATGCTGTAAAAGCCCCCACATCTCAGGAAATAGGGAAATTACTTTCGATTCCTGTACAGAGCAATTCAGGAAAAAAACATAAAAACTGGAATTTGTCAAATAATGGATGCCCATCTTAGTCATACTAAACTGCCAAATACTTCCCCCGTAAATGAATGTAAACAATACAAAGCCTCAAGAAGATTTATTTAATCATAAAATATCCAACACATTTTTTTAATCAAACTATAGAAAACAGAAATGACCTTCAAAACCTTCTAGCTGATCACCAAAGAAATTCACATAAAAAGTGTTGGTAAACATTTTAAAAAGCAGAACAAGAAGTCTAGTACCAACATTTCTAAGAATAGTGGCCCTACTACTAAAACCCTTAGGTGCATTCAATTAATAATTTCCTTCATCGCAGACATCATTCCTACTCCTTTCATGCAAACATTCATTCCATACCTAACATTACTCCTTCATCCCCCTAGTTTTAGGCCCAAAGCAAATTAATATACCCTATCACAAATATTCCCCCCAAAGTCAAGTGTCAGATATCTGAACATAAAAAAAGAGCGACACCCCCCTTTCAGATACACAACATGGCTTCCATACAGGTTTTAGTTTAGTCAGAGCCTTATAAAACATTAGAAGCTCAATGTATGACAGCATGAGCAATGGTCTCTTTACCATGGGTATATCTGTGGAAGTGGCAACAACCTGTGATACTGTTAACCATTCACTATGACTTACTAAACTGGAAATACTAAAGTTAAGTTCAGTTTAATTATTTGTCGTGAGTGGTTTCACAGACAATCAGATATATGCACATTCCTTTTTCTCAAAGTCTGGAATTATCTCTTGTAGTGTACCATAGGAATCCCTTTGTTTCGGGATCCATGCTCCTTTTGCTATTTGTGAATAATCTTAAACTTGATCTTCTTTCTCAGATGTTCTTTCTTAGGACATTGTATTATATGTAGAGGACATAATCTTACAGCTGTCAAAATAAAAATTGAACTAACAAACAAGTAAAAACTAAACCAGATGTCACTAAATTGTTTAAATGGACCACCAAAATAAGCACGAAAACCCTAAGTCATCCGCAATTACCCCATTTGCTAACCCACACCCCTAAAATCTCTCTCAAGCTAGTCTACTATTCATCAAGGACCTTTTAAACAATATCAATCCATGCCTGACCAAACAGACACCTAGGTCTTATCATGGACCATATCTATCCTTCATAGTTCATACAGAAACAGTGGAACAAAATATTTTGTATCTACTAAGGCTATGTTACAGGCTCTCACATCTTTCACCCTTGGCTCATAATGCAATAGTGAAAATGTATTCATATGTAAACCAGACTTGAGATTTTCCGTTAGTATCCAACTAACACCAATAAATAACATCTGCAAGATGCACTCAGAAAATCTGTAGGTTTGTCTTCCTTTCTTATTTATAAAGCAATCTCATCTTCTGTTCTGCAAAACACTCACTGACTTCCAGTTATTGCCAGGGCTGCTCTTCTCTAGGCTAGCTTTATCATCAAAATAAAGGAAAGGCAATGTCCACCTCCCAGTGTAAAACCATCCCTTAATCAGATACATTCACTCAAACAGTACACCTTCCTTACAGAAACATTCTGGTTCAGCAACTGGTGACAGAGGTTTTGGTTAAACAAGCCCAGCCTTCTGGAACCAACTACCAGCTGAAATCTGAAATGAATGAACCCTGGAAACCTTTAAAACAAATTTAAATGATCACCTGTTTAAAGGAAGTTAAAGGAAGTGTTACAAGACAATATACTGTACTCGTATTTGTAAATATACCTTCAGACTGGCTGTATTTCATGAGCTTTCTTTAAAACTGCATATTTTACATTGTCTATGTGTATTTAATAATATGTTTTATATTAAGTATTCCTCTAGTGTATTGCTATACTACAGTCCATTTCTGTAATATATTGCTGCTTCTGATTATTTACAATAATTTTTTGTCTTACTGTACATTTACTACTGCACTAAGTATGACATTACATTTCTGTACCTTAGACAAGCCAGGCCACTAGACATTTCTACATTTCAGAACAACTTGCCTAATAAAGACTAGTGCTGCAAAAGCCCTGCATCACAGAAACAGGCAAATGACTCTGGATTGCTGTACAGAGCAATTCAGGAAAACCATAAAAAATAGAATTGATCAAATAATGGATGCCCATCTTAGTCACACTAAGCTGCCAAATTTATTTTAAATAGTCGCTGTGCTTTTTTTTTTTCTTGACTAGAACAGGATAAGAAAAAGTGTCCTAGGGACTACAGCAGTAGTTTCTAAAAGGGGAACAGGGGCTAGAATTGCCTCGGACTTTACAAAACTTCAGTAGTGGTGCAGCTTGAAAAGAGTTTTGCTTCATTTATCTACTGTCACAGCTGAACCAAAGCAAATGGCACAACCTAAAGCACAATAGTTAAAGACATTGCATTTGGGCATGAGGATGGCAGTGTGAATTTTCTTCCCAAGTGGGCATTTAAAAATGGAAAGGACACTATAAAACACAAAGTCAAAGTAAACTTTATTGTCATTCAAATCTACACCACAGTGTAGATGAACAAAACTGTGCTGCTCGGTTCCCAGTGCAAGGACATACATACAGAAAATATTTTAGTAAAAAATAAATAAACCTGAAAGGGGAATGAAAGCAAATTTAGAAAGGATTTATAAAAAAAAAAAAAAAAAAACTTAAAAGTCTGACATCAAAAGATGCAAGTCCGAGAGTGTTGCAGGAAAGAAGTGGAGGAATCTAGATACAACTGCCCAGGTATAAGAATCAAGCATAATCCTTCCTAGATAGAATTAATGCTTTGGAAATGGAAAGGTTCACCTGCAGAGTGGTCCTTGCAGCTTTTGCACAAGTCCCAAAAGTCACATAACCAGACTACTTCAACACAAGATTATAAACCCCCACACACACACACACACTTATATGTGGACATTTGGAGTAGACAAATGAAACCAAAATAAAAGCAGAAAACTATCATAGCAAAATATATTATCACAGACAATTACTGCCTTAAATCAACAACAGTACACTAAAGTTAAGTTTTAGGTTTAAATCATAATACAGCAACCTATGAACTTCAAAAATGTACTTACACGATCTAATGTTCTGAAACTCACCTAAATAAAACTTCAGAAATGGTGATGGAGTCATGTTTTTAAACATCACAATTTGTACCCAAGGATTTTTGTACTGGATCTGAGGAATACTGAAGAAGACAAATTTTCTGAAAATAGGATAAGGAAGACAGGGCGATTAATAAACATGAGCCCATACCAGTGGGGAAAATACAATTTTATAAATTGCTCTCCAAAATCTCTTAACACAATATTTAGAGATTTGCTAAAAGCAGAGACCCAGAATGCATATACATTAATTTTAAAACTAAGATGTTAAGTGAAACATGACACAGAAGGATTCCTACTTTTAGGAAAGGCAGAGAACATTCACATTTGTGGACCAAAGAGTACATAGTAAAAATGCCAGAAATTCACAGCATCATTGTATCTGAAAAACAGGAGGCAACAAAAGAGAGTAATCACTGTAAATATTTTAAGGGTCCCAACATATTGATAAGTACAAGACACACACACACTTTCATAAACATGGAAGAACCTTGTGTTAAATGAATGCTACAGCAAAACTGTTATGTATGCCAAACCTAAATAATGATTATCCCAATAGGGCTATTAAATATACGTAGTGCTTAAGTGACTGCACACTGCAGTGTGCCTTTCATTGTGATATCAATAATGTCTTCATGCTTGCTTAGCACATAGAGAAGGTGAAAAATGCAAAGTGAAACTAAACTAAATTTAATACTGCAAATAAGCTTTAAAACTACAGCAATTATCTTGATATCAGTTATTTTCACGATCAATGACATGCTGCAGAAATTATCTTTTAGCTGTGCTTTGAAGGCATACATCATTAATCCTTTATAAGAAATTAGTTTCTCATTACTATGGCTTAGCACCAGCAATGAAACTTTGTTGCACTGCCCTACTTTCTCAATCAACAATAAAAAAAAAATATTCAGGTCTTCAACAGAACTTAAATCTTGTGTTGCTAGTCCACCATTGCATCTATTCCATTTAATTTCTACCTAAACTATACTGCATTCATACTTTGTTTAAACTAATTAACTTCAGTTGCCTTTTTATTCATATGTTTCTACCTTCTAAATGCACAATGCAATGCCCAACCATCTTTTTCCAAGTATACCTTTACAAATATTTTTGAACAATACTTTTACCTAGTAATAAAAAGAAAAACAATTGTAGAACAAGAAGCCATATTACAAAATGCACCAGTTTAATGGCCCTTTGAGAAAAGCAAAATTAGTTTTTCATTAACGAGTACACATTTATCTGAATTATATCTTCTGATAAGAAAGAACTTGAGTTAACTTTCATTTACTTGATAAATAATGTTGCAAGCTCATAGAAAACACAATCCTTTTTGGAATGAACTTAAATATCTGTGAAGGATTTACATGCAACCAAAATATGTTTTTAAACAAGAAACATCTTTATTGAATTATCAGTTATGACATATACAATCATACATTTATATAAATGAAAACAAATCATATTGGCATATTTTCAGTTGCACCCATTATACTTCACGTATAATCTTCTATGCAGTCATGTCATTTGATCATTACATAGCTCATTCAATTCCTGCCTTCCCTTAAACCTCATTCCTCTCCAAAACATGTATGTAATGTTCTTACAATTCCCATTTGTTCTATGTAATGTGCTCTTACCCTTTTCCCACTTCCAGCTGTTTTATCGCGGTTACATATTTACCTCTTGTATGGCTGGTTTAAACTTTGATTTCTATTTTCTACTAAATACATTTTTGGCAGCCACCAGAATTAATGTCTGGGCAATTAAGATTCTGCATCACAGCTAAAAAAAAATAAATTTCCTTAGTTACACCAATTTGCTCAACCAGTGTTTCTGACAGAGAAGTCTCACAACTAATTACAGTCCCACCAAAAAAGTTCCCAATGACCTTTTTCTTCCCCATCACACCTCCAATACTTGTAATCTACCTTAGGAAAAATTATTTGGAGTCTGCTTGGGGGATAAAATGCCTAAGTATGCAAACATTTCCAAGCAAAAATCCTAAATCTTCTAGATTTTGTTGCATATTTGGGAGCCATAAATACACATCCTCCCATTGTTTCTTTATGAATTGCTTATCCAATCTCTATTTCCAATCCTTCCTAACCTCCTCTGATTGATACCTATACTTATCATGCAATATTTTATATGCCCTACTAATTATCACTTTTTAAAAGCAGCTTCTGTTCTAGATTCTACTAAAAACTCTACCAGTGCAAGTCTTTCACTTAGGGTCCCCCCTAGTCCTTTCATTAAGTATAACCAGAATGTTGAGACTAAACTACAAACAGCAACCCCGTCCTGTGAGCATAAACACACACAGCTAAATGTGTTTTAGGTAGATGATATCCATACAAGCTGTATCTGTACCACAAGAAGTTACAAGCTCAAAAACAGACACAGATAACCTCGACTGTGTAACACATTACCTAGACCTTCCCGTGACCAAAGAAAATCTAAATATACAGTCATCATACGGTAGCAGTCAAGACAGCTGAAAACAAACATCTGTTGTAAAAACTGAACCACACCAAACTCAAAAGCTCATAAGGCACACATTGCCAACTGATAACTACAAAAATATACAACCAATTGAGTCATCAGTTACTTGGATAACAGAAGCATACCTCACTGAACGGCATAAGGCATTTGAGAGCATCATGCCTGTCCATCTCAACTAAGTTGGAGTGAGCAATTTAAAGTCTTCCCTCTTGGAACTACAAAAGAACACTACAGGGTTAATGAACACCATAGCATGCGTGGGGAAAAACATCTCTGCTTAGTGAAATACTCCCAGCTCTTAAGATTATCAATATTTTGTCTTGATACTATGGTAGCAATAAGCAACAAATGGAGCAGTGCCAAGGACAGGACAGACGGTGCTTGGTAGTATGGATTGAAATGGGAGACCAGATGGGGAATACAAGTACTAGGCAGGAATTTTATTCCCCACAATGTCTTTTTTAGACTGCTTCAAATTAAAAAAAAAAGAGGAAAGAAAGAAAAATATACAATATTAATAAATCATGAAACAAGCTTTTCTCTGATTTATCGTGATGATGTCTCAATAAAATAGTCTGTTTCAGCATCCTTCTGGCAGCAGAAAGTTTAAACATCAAAAACGCAAAGCACAAACTCTAGTGTACACCTTTTTTAGATCCAGAGGAACAGGTGACAGCATGTTAGTGTGAGTAAAAGAAAGCCTAAGAACCAAAAGTAAAACTATACACCACATGCTAATATTAGTGCTCCAACAACATATTACAACAGGATTCTACCATGTATGTCTCCTACACAGCATACGGAGTTTCCTGACAGAACTCCAGTATGTAAAATCAACAAAAAATCCATTCTTATGTAGGGTTTTAACTACCAAAAACACTAACGGCAGGATTCACGAAGCCTCCGTGTAAGAGTTACAAGGCGTAAACGGAGGCTGCAGTTAAACGGTGTGACGTCAGCATGTCATGCATATGCATGAGGGCATGTTGAATCACACCTAAGGCTTACACGGTCCGTGGAAGACAGTAGGGGGTGTGTCCGTAGGCCGAGCCCTGCAAATGGACACGCCCCCAGAAGAGTAAAAGTGCCGAAAGTAAACCCCCACGACAGAGTCCATGTGAATAAACACAACACAACACATGCCCCCACAGACTATGAACATAAAATATATAAATGAACATGTTATATTTTTTTTAAATTGTAAAGATGTTTGCCCGTGAGTGCGCTCGTTTGCACGGGCATGCCAGTAGCTTAGCCACAGTTAGCAGTCAGTGGAAAAGCATATAAGAACTAAATATGCAAAGTAAGCCAAAAAGCAATAGCGTAGCGGTAGAGACGTCGGCTGAAGAGCAGGCAGTCATGGTTCGAGCCCCCACAACATCAATTTTTATTTTTAGTGAAATAAGCATGAAACAAGTCCCTGACATATATGTACACATATAAAATTATATTTTATGTAAAATGTAATGAAATGGGCCATTTATTTTGAAGAAATGTGAGATGATAAAATAATAAAAAATGCCAGATGTGCCTATAGCTGAGCTACAGTTTAACAAGTTGAGTGCATCTGCCCGTAGGTGAGCAGTGGTTTAACAGGTGTAAAATGAGTGCCCGAAGGTGAGCAGTGGTTTAACAGGTGCAAAATGAGTGCCCGTACGTGAGCAGTGGTTCAACAGGTGCAAAATGAGTGCCCGTAGGTGAGCAGTGGTTTAACACGCTGAAACTGTGTGCCCTTAGCTGAGCTGAGCGTAAGATGCGTGCTGACAGCCAAATGAAGCGTAAACCAGCGTAACCCGTTTGCGCGGAGCTGCGCACCGCGCCAACAAGCTAACAGACGGGCAACATTGAGCAAGCTGTAACAAAACTGCCTTTACACAGACACACCTCCTAGCCTGTGTAGACAGTCATAAAATATAAAAAGCAATGGCCAGGTTCGAACCCAGGATACCATGCACCATAGTCAAGGTACTGAACCACTAAGCCATGACAGCTGTACTTAGAAATGCAGTAATAGCAAATATATAGGAATGAACAGAAAGAGGAGCATGACAAAGCAGGTTTTGTGAAGCTGATACAATTCCAAAATAGCCAATCACAGATAAGTACGGGAAAAACTGCATATATAAGCCCCATAAGCGGGAATACACAGCATAACCGATTGAAGAACCAACTTGCAGCCAGAATGTCAGGTGTAGGTGAGGGTAGTTGCTTTCGAGCACAGAGGTGAGGCATTGAGGAGTCCAAATATATGGTTTGGCTCCTTGTCCACAATCATGAGGCCCAACTCATGCAGGGCCAGGTCCTGTGGGGAGCATATAGGGCTGAGGCATGGGACCGGTTGGCTCATGATCTTACCAGTGCCACAGCCATCACCACCATGTGGACCTGAAGAGACGGAAGCAGGACCAACTGAACCGTTGGATCCAGGAGGCCCGGCAAATGCCCAACGCCCCACTACTGAGTAAGTTACATCTAATTATTTATGTAAGAAATTAACCTAGCTGATATTATGGAGATGTGTATTCCAATATTACTTTATTTATATTACAGCTGCAGGTGTCCGTTCTGCAAACCGTAGACCCTATGGCGATAGGCTAGTGTGGTTGCGCCACCAGGCAGGTCAGTAATCCTCTCCCTGTAACTGTAAATAAATATAAAAGTATGACAGTAGTGCAGTGTAGTCCCTAAGTAATAAAATGTGCAAGTAACAGTGTAAGAGGTTTTGCAAGTATTGCTTGATTACAAAAGTGTGTTGCAGTCTGTAATCCAAACAGAAAAATGAAAATGTCTGAAATAAAGATGTCCCACCTGTAATATAATAGTACACAACCTGCAGCAGGCTGAAAAGTACAGCTGCAGAAGCTGAGTAAAACACGTGTGAAATATATCCCTGTTGAAATACTGAAACATGACAGAAGTGAGACTGTTGGAAAGGATTGTAATAACTACAGGTAAAACATGTCAATAAAGCCTAGAAGTAAGTACCATCCTGAATTGTAAAAATAAAACAAGTGAGAGAGTGCGAGAAAGAGTTATGAATCCACCAATAAAGTAGTAATAACTCCTGAATAAAGTATACTGCAGTCAGTACAGAATGAAATGAATGTGACAAGCAGAACCAAACTACGAAAATGTGTTCAAAATGTTCCTGCAGCTGGAATGTGTATCCCAAAATCTGGATATGTTGCTCTCAGTCTGCAATATGCAGATAGTATGGTTGTCTGAAATACCAAACATCCACAGTTGTCTATAGCTATATAAAGCAAATGTAGCAGGATGATGTAGCTGAACAGAGCCAGATATGAACGTGTATGAATAAAAATGAAAATGTACACTGATGTAGCAGTAACATTCCTATCACCAACTTGAAGTAGTTATCACATAGGAAACTGTAGGTAGAACTGTAGTGTGTATATATCTGCAGCTATTAGAAATGTACAGTATATGTATTGGTATTTGAAGGTGTTAATTAAATTTTCTTCACCCTACCCTATAACCACATATAATCCATTCCACGTGAAATTGGTATGTGCAATCACAATTAACACCCCTGGACATTTGTCCTGTTGGGTCATACATATTTGCATGTACATTGATGCATCTGCCCTGTTCATACATCCAAACCTGATGGCCTGTTGCCGTCAATCAACCCTGCATGTTGTTGGACTGTGTATTGCTGTTCAAATTATGCATGTGTTATGCTTGCTGTTCAATGGTTTGAATATCTGGGTGTTTGGTTAATGGGAATACTAATGCATGCTGTTACAACTAATTGTGAAAGGTATTGTATGTTACTAACCCAAACTGTCATGACATAATGCAAAACATAGGACGACAGGGAAGGCAGGTTCCAGCGGACCCACCTCTCCCACCTCAGCTGGCGAGTGCACCTGGCAGTAGTGCCCAGTCCAGACCCTCCTCCGGTGGCCCTGTGCCACCTGCAGGTGGAAGCGCTGCAGGGAATGCGGTTCGTCCCCCCTCTGCAAGTGTGGCCGGAGGAGAACCACCACTCACCCTCCGTAGCGTCCGGATTGTGGTGCGTAGGGAGATCCAGGAAGCTGTTCTTGGGCCCCTACACCAGCGTGAGGCACAGGTGGCACAACTAACGGACATGCCTGCTGCCCGGCCTACATAGCCCCCAGCACAGCCCCATCCTGGGCAGTGAAGGCACAGTGGCAACCGCCCATGGGTGGGGATATCAGTTCCACTGTTGCCATCTGTGGGCTCATGGGCTCTAGATATCCAAACATCCGTCCCAGTCAATTGTGTAACCCCCCACACGTGTCATACACTGCCCCTGTATGCGTCTTGTTTGTCTTGTCTGTTGACCTACCCAACCTACCTCCCCAGCTATACCGACTTCCTTTACCTGACATACCACTCTCACCTGAAAAAAAAGGGCACTTTGTACCCACAAAAAAATTACGCCCCATACATAGCTGCCCATTTCGCAGACGTCTGCTGGACATGGAAACTGTCAATTACAATTGGCTGTACAACAAGTATTATTGTTGTCCTTACACCTCTCTCAGGGGTGGAAGGTTTCAAATGTCACACCAAATTACAAACATATGCACAGCTGTTGCTGATGAAGAAATGGGCAGCTATGGGCCTTACCTACATCCCTCCTGCAAAACCCAAGCTTGTTTCCCTACTGTCTGACCCCTTTTTCACCACTTTACTGTCTCCCCATTTTCATTTCTTTCAAAGAAAATAGCGCGGGTGTGCGCAAGAGTAAGCACTTTTAAGCGGTTGTAAGCGGGTGTGCGCAGAGCTGAACGCCAGTGTGCATGCGGGAGCTCCGCGCAAACCAGAGCTAACCCGGTTACAACTGCTTAAAAGTGCCTTAGTCACTCTGAATGACAGGTCCTGTAGTCTGTTCAAAAGCAAAATAAAATCCCACTGTCAGTCCCGAACCCAGGACCTTGGAAACAGTAATCTGCATGACTTACCACTAAGCCATGACTGTTATATAAGAACATTGTGCTACAATAAATATATCATGTAAAAGTAGGAATGAATGTAAAGGGAATATAGGATGTGTAGTACACAAAGCATGTCATGTATATTTACTGTCAAATCTAGTGGATTTCTATAACAGTAGTGTGCGAACAGAAACAGCCATGCTAGTTGGTAGCTAGTAGGTAATAATGTCACTATAGCACCTTGCAAGCCACACACATACTCACAGCAGGATAATCACTGCCCATACCCCACAACCTCTTACAGGAACACATCCGGACCAAGTAATAAAATATGTGGAGCAAAGGGCCATAAACAGGGACACATTCCAAATAATGTTACAACAAACTTAGACAGTTCAGAGAGTAACAGGTTCTGCATTTTGTTGGATGTTTGGAAGGGTATGAAGTCTAAAACTTAAATGTTTGTCACTATAGTCTGACTTGAGCCCAGAGTGATTTGCCAGAAAGAGCTGTTCATGAGATATTGACCAAAATATGAGGCAGAAATGTGGACAACCTGCAAATATCTATACACTTGAGAGGTCTGACACTGCCATATTTGAATAGTTAAGAGCCTAGACATAGCAACAGTGACTGAGTTACAGGGATGCCCCACAGACTCCATCTGAAATGTACAAACAGTAGGCAGAAAGGTGTTACAACACATGCAATGGTAACTATGAAGTCCTGAAAGTATGCACCACTTGCACGGCAGACATAGTGTAGTAATACATATGCTCATGCTATCCCACAGTCACAACTGCAGAATACCAGACAATTTAATGGGTGTACCCCACTGATATGTACCATTCCATGAGGCAGATAAAAGATGCACCTGAGAGTCTCTGGGGCATGCTCAGCAGCATACTCAAATACCCTAATAGATGTCAAGGCCCACACCATGGCCAGACCACACTGCATGCAGTAACTCCCTAGCAGATATAGCAAGCATTCCAAGGTGTGAATGTACATGGAAAATGGGAAAGCCACAGCAACACACTACAGTCAAGACACCTAGCAGGCATACAAGTAGTGAATGTAAAGGGCAAATATTGAAGCCATAGCAATAAAGTGCAAGAGCCACTGCTATACACCAGTTACACCACATATCCCACAGGAAAGCACACACACCCACATTAACAGTAGTAGTAGTCCTAGGTGTCAGTGTACATACACACTTAGTACAGGAAACTGGAGAAATGAATGGAGAAATGTTAATCTACAACACAGCCGGAAATATGACAGAGATACTAACCTTTACACTCACAGAACAGTGTCCACAGCATACCAGCATGGTCCCTGCCCTTAAAATCTGAAAGGGCTATGCCTATCTCACTTACCTTTTTATAGCACTGTCCTGAAATCACAGTGAGAACTGCAATCAGTACACAACTGGATGCATGCAATTAGCAAATGCTGGTGAACAATTGGTGCAGAGGCCATCACATGGACATATGCAGATACCTACAAAAGCATGCTGTACTCCCAGTCCACACATGCAATACTTTCATTGCACCCTGTAGAGACAGAGAGAGAGAGAGAGAGAGAGAGAGAGAGAGAGAGAGAGAGAGAGAGAGAGAGAGAGACAGAGAGACAGAGAAATAATTAAACATACACAAACAAAACCGGTCAGCAACAACCACTTGAAAGCTGACAACTGGTAAGTGGAGCAGCAGGACACAAAACCAGACGGCAACACAAGCAGTTGTGACAAACACAGGTAATGTAAAGTAATACTATAAAAGTCTACATACTGTGAACCCTCCATATGTGTCATTGGTCTGTATCCATATGTATATGAAGATGTGCAAAGGGCAGGGGACAGACAGCAACTATCAGTGAAGGCTGTACATACATACATATGTATGTGAGAGCTCTATGTGCACATATCAATGTAGGTTGTAGTGCAATGTACAAAGTAGGTTTCACAGTTATGTATGTTTAGCAGTATGTTAGTGTGTGTATACAGTTTTGTAAACAAACATGTTGATATACCTATCTATCATATGGATATGTATGTATGTCAATATATGTATGTATATATATATATATATATATATATATATATATATATATATATATATATATATAATATGCATATATGTATACATACATAGAGAGAGATGTAGGAATACATAGACAGATGTAGATAGATAGAATATGTACAAACATATATATGTAATACACACATACAGATATAGATATATGTAAATACATATACATAGACAGACAGATCTGACTATCTACAGGTATGACTGTATATGACGATCTCACACTCCCCCTGTCCCACCCCCTCTGTCACTCACCCCTCTGTCACACATATATATATATATATATATATATATATATATACATATACATATACATATATATATATATATATCATATATATATATATATATATATATATATATATATATATATATATATATATATATATATATATATATATATATATATATATATATATATATATGTACATATATATATATATATATACATACATATATATATATATATATATATATATATATATATATATATATATATATATATATATATATATATATATATATATATATATATATATATATATATATATACGTACATATATATATATATATATATATATATACGTACATATATATATATATATATATATATATATATATATATATATATATATATACATATATATATATATATATATATATATATATAGATATATATAGATATATATATATATATATAGATATACATATATATATATATATACACACATATACATATATATATATACATATATCATATATATATATATATATATATATATATATATATATATATATATATATATATATATATATATATATATATATATATGTATACAGACATATATATATATATATATATATATATATATATATATATATATATATATATAGAGAGAGAGAGAGAGATGTATATATATTCTGAGTGAGGCACATGTGTACAGATGTATTGCAACAGGTGCCTGGTGACAAAGGCATGGAGTGAACACCAGTGTCAAAACTGGAGTACCATACCCCATTTCAAATCACCTTCACCAGTAACCACCAGATATGTGATTGGCTGCCCACCACTGCATGTGTCAGGGGTGAACAGGGTCATAAATGTGTACAATAGTCCCCCAATGATATTCACAGTGGCACACTATTCCTGGAATACCTGCACATGGTATGTGTCAGCAGACATGGTGCGTCAGCTATGGACATGTAGGTCAGTGTACCCCTCCACACCACATAATGGCTGCCACGGTATGTACCTCACATGACAGCTACAGATATGGAGAAGGACACAGTGACATGTACAACACTGTGACAATGCACTCAAACACATTACCAATGCACAGTGACTGACAACACCACAGAGTACGCACATACTACCTCACACCATCCACAACCTAAATGACTGCTGTGTGTCGTCCGTGACACTGCAATAGAGAGCACATGGTGGAGGTACAGGTTCCTACCCACAGATAATACATACCCTGCAATAAACCACACAGCGTTAAGAAGCAAGACTCCACATGAGTACATGTCACACATACCCCTGCTGAATGTTAGTCAGACAGGTAATATGCCATATGAGTCACCCTGTGTAACTGTTTGACAGCAGCAGGTACCATCACATCACGTGTCACAATGGTCAGGGTAGCAGAACAGTATGCTGCTGTAGTCCCAGGGGCAATAGCATATTGTATTGTATTGTATTGTATTGTAATGTGTTGTATTGTATTGTATTGTATTGGTATGTAGAGGTGCATCCTTTGTGTAGTTGAACCACTGCTGCTGTGCGCCAGTGTACTGGTACATATCCTGTAGTCAGGCTAGTGTTACACAGCACTTCTATATGTGTGTTTAGCTCCTCTTGGAGTTCATGTAGCATGCAACTGGGGATACCATCAGGTCCCATTCATGTTGCGTATCCTGCTTTCCTGAGGGCGGCTCTCACCTGGACATCTGTGATGACAGGGAGGTTACAGTCAGCTGGGATAACTATGTCTTATTTTGGGGGAGAGGGAGGGGGAAACCTGCACTGAACCTGTCTGCCACAATGTTGCCAATATCTGTGGGTTCAGGGAATTATTTGTTGTTGTGTACTAACTATGAGCATAGTGGAGGGTTTCTGACCAGGTTGCTAACATAACTGAAGAAGGCCTTGTGGTTATCTGTAGTGTCCCTGTTGATTTCCCTCTCAAAGTTGCCCATGGATGTTTGTATGTGTGAGAAAATAGCTCCTTACTAGTGCTTCTCAGACATGCCTTCCCTTTATGGAATTATGCTCTGTCTTGCAGTAGCTTCTATTTTTTTTTAATACAATCTGTCTATGGCTGGGGTTCACCAGACAGGATGCTGTCCCTTTGTGGAGAGTGGCTTGGTCATATATGGGATTGCATGATCCATGCATTTTCGGAGATGTCCATAGAAATAATTTGTGAAGGGGTCAGCATTGTGGGTTGTGTCTTCTACTGCCCCAGTGGGCTGAAAGGATACCATGTCACTGTTACAAAAGTGTAAAGTTTGCATTTGCAATGTTATTCGCTATAGTCATTTGTGCTGGTGGTGGAGGTGGGATATGTATATCCAGGGCAATTAGTTTGTGGTCAGCTCACAGTAGTGGATGATGTACCCCATACAGTACCTCGATACAAATCCCCAGAGTGAGGAGGTGCTTTGGACCTGAATCAGTGTTCTGACTGCTGGGGTTTGGTAGTATGTCGTATGGAGTGTGCCAGGTACTGTTGCACAGTCGTTGGCTGAGCACTGACACCTGGCCATTTACATGTGTATCCACCAATAGACAGACAGATGCTATATATGTGAGATACGTTGCATCACAACAGTCGAGTAGCATGTGTAGTACGTGTGCCAAATTCTGCTGACATATTTTGCTGATAGTTATTTCCTTTTTCAGGACCATGGCTCACCAGCGCAATCCAGCTTACTCAGCAGCTGAGGATGAGGAGATGCACCAGAGCCTGGTGCGGGATTATGCAATACTCTTTTCCCGCACCAGCCAGAATCAGCAGGAGAGGGCTGCACTGTGGCAAGACCTGGTCCATCGGGTAAATGACATAGGCACGCATAATAGGACATATGAGCAGGTACGACATCACTGCAGTGATTTAATCAGAAATGTCAGTCAGCGTGCGTCGGATATCCACAGGCAACAGGTTGCCACAGGTGGTGGGGTGGCTACACATCCCCCACTCACCAGACTGGAGGGACTACTCATAAGTGTTGTGGCTCCAGCCCGCCAACAACAGCAGCAGACATGCATTATGATGGAGGCTGGAGCCACGCAGCAGCAAGACTACGAGCATGCAGGTAATATGCCATATGTATAGTTGACTGTTGTGTACACTGGTAGTTAATGCATGTGTGAGGTGTGTCCTTGGTTTGTAGCTGTCATCATAGTATTTAATGTGCAAGTGTGATATTCTCAATATCAGCAGCTGACCTGTGAAAGGCGACTGTTGTACTAATGACCTGCATCATACTCAGTAACAATGGCACAGTTGTGCCCACTGACATTAGTTTCCTCACTTCTGCAGGTCCCTCCGGTGTAACAGCAATGCAGCCTATCCATGCTGGTGAGTGTGTATTAACAATACCTTTAATAGTCTTGATAGTAATAGTAATATTAGGCTCACTGAGTAGTGCTCTGTGTATGCATGCAGGTGTGTCTGTGTGTTGATATCTCGCATACAGAGTAGTGTGCAACTGTGTGCATGTGTGCAATTGTGTGCAACTCTGTGCATGTGTGGACCTGTGCATGTGTGGATGTGTGCATCACTGGTAATATTGTGTAGACATTGTAAACTGTGTTTCCTGTTTCCCTCCCACAGGTTCTGGTGCTGCTCTGGTGTCATGCAGCAGGGAACCTGAATCAGGTGTCATGGGTACTGATAATGATGACATCTGTGTAATGGCACAGGAAGGTATGCCAGGGTCCATCATTGGTCAGCCAATTGACAGTACACAGCTGTCAACCCCATCAATGCGCACAGTTATCCTGCCAATACACCCTTTGTCACCAATGTCCCTAGGTGATGGACAGGATACAGTGGGCATTGACCAGGGTAATGTGGTATCTGTGGCACATGCGTCCCCACATAGCAGCCATGGGCATGGCCCTGAGATGGTACCACACAGACAGATGTCCAGGGGTTCTCCTGGGAGCATCCGTGGGCGTACTGCCCCTGTCAGACGTGCCCACAGAGGTCTTACAACCTCAGCTATGTTTCGGGCTGTCATGCAGGCACAGTCACATATGGAACGGTACACCAGACAGTGTCTGAGGGAGCTGACAGCATGTCGCACAGCCATGACTGACAGTGTGCGTGACATTGCGGCTGCCATCCGTAATTTCACCTATGTCATAGACAGACGTTGTGGGGACATATTAGACCGGTTCCACAACTACATGTCCATGAGCCAGGGTGATGGTGGACGGTTGAGGCGTCGACGTGGGCGTATGCCAGCAACAGCAGCAGCTAGCAGTCATCGCGGACGACAACAAGGCCGCAGCCGCCCCCATAGTGCCAGCAGCAGCCCCAGCAATGCTGGGTCTGTGCTGTCATCAGACCGCCCCAGGAGACCACATGCACGTGGTTCTGACCAGGCCCGACAGGGATCTGTGTCCAGTCAACGAACACCTGCTTCTGATGACAGTACCCAGTCTGGGTTGGTACCGGATACGGTCCGTAGCACCCCTGCAAGGCAGAGGTACCGTGTCCGTGGCCAGAGACACTGATCTGTATGACCTGGCAGGTACAGTCTATGGCTGTCAACAAACACCAGTATATGGCAGCCATGAGGTGGAACTGTGTGCATCCATACACACATGTGAATTGACAACACCTAGGGCTACCGCATACACGCACACACTGCATCAACATTGCCCCACCTTGTACTGCTGTCCCTCACCACCACACATACACATTCATGTCAATTGGTGGTATCGGTGGCCGACTCAGGCATACCAAGTTCACACCCTGTGCATATGATGAAACTGTGCCACCTCCTGCAATCTGTAACATCAGTGCAGGTACAGGTTAACATGTTGCTGATGCACAGGGTGACTACATAGACGTGTAGTAATAGTATCATGTTGGTAACAGTACTGTGTGCTGATATAATTGTGGGTATATCCCAGCATGCCTGATGCAGTAAGGGTATGATTGTCATGTACTGTTGTCTACACCCATGGTAAGTACCATAGTGCATCATCTGCACATGTTGGCATACTGGTGGTAAGGATGTCAACAGAAGGCTACATACATAGGTAGCACAGGGGATAAGGTAATGAAAGTATTGATACGTAATGATGGACATGTAAACTGCAAGTGGCATGTTGCCCACACTGGACTCTGCAATGTGGATGTTTGAGAATGTTGATATGTGTGCAGTACTACACGACTGGTACAGGACACACAGGAGCACTGCAAGCTCACATCTCATACCATGCTAGACAGCCCCAACACACAAAACTGTCACAGGAGGGAGAGTCCCCATACATGTCAGGGATACTGTGGTGGCAGGCCAGGTAGCATACATCCTACTAAGTATGGAACCACTGAGTGAAGACTCAGTGTCTGCTATTTGACATGTGTATTACTGCAGGTATGAGCACCTGGGTTTCCATCTAGTTATTGTACATCCTGACGGTACATGGTCTGTACATTTGTGTGCACTGAGACTGGACCCTAGCCATCTGACCTGTGTATTTCCATGTACATGTGTATAGTGCCTGCATATTTGCACTGTTCCCTACTGGAAGTGGTACAGCTTGTTTGTTGTACAATGGACTACATGCAGCCCTGCTTACTGTAGCTTTGTTTGCATGCATGTTTGCTTGCAGTTACCCTGGAACACTGATCCCACCTGCAATGCAGTGTTACAGAGCTTCTGTGGACTCCTAGTGACATCTGCATAGCTTACTATATGTATGTCCATGTCTCACTTGACAGAACGTCACTGTTTGTCCTGTTCACATGTCCGTTGCCTGTGACACATTGCATATGACTTACCTGGCATTTGTCCACGTGAGCAGTCATATATGCCAGTGCTAACTAATCACAGGCACTACACCCTCACATACTCAACTTCTGTTGAACCACCTGCTTCGCTAGGGACGGCTTGCACCTGTCACCCCTGGGCTTTCGGATATTGGCAAAGGCTCTTGCTACCCCCATAGTGGCTTTTTTAGGCAAGGCTCAAAGGACAAACCCACCTCCATAGGTATCACAAGGGATAAGAACAAGAGTAATGCTACTCAATGCCAGAAGTCTAAACCTCAAGATGCACGCACTCGAAACTCTCCTTAGCATGGAGAACATCGATATCTGTGCAGTAACAGATACCTGGTTCAGGGCTACCGAGAGCACCCCAGCACTACCAGGTTATACCTCATACCCTGCTTTTCAGCCCCAAAACCTGGTCCGAACCACAAAAGGAGGGGGAGTATCGATATTCATCAAAGATACCCACACCTCCAGGTTGGTGGCAAAGCACGAAGCATCAGAGACTATCCACGTGCAACTAACAGTGGTTCCAGGTTATAGCCTGCTACAGACCACCCTCCCAAACCCAGGAACCCCACTCGGCCTTCCTGAGAACACTGGAAAATATGAAGGTCTCTCCAAACACCATTATATTGGGCGACTTCAACTACCCAAACATAGACTGGGAGCATTACTCTAGCTTCAACACCCTAGCCCAAAGGCTCCTAGAATTTATAAACTCAAATGCTATGGAACAACTTGTTACCACTCCCACAAGAGGGGAAAACATACTGGACCTGATCATCACCAACACGGGGACTCTATGCTCCAGATCAGAAGTGTATCCCTCACTGGTAAGATCAGACCATAAACTAATCTCACTGGATATTCACATCCCAACCCCACCCCCTGCCCAGAAAACCACAGTGAAAACCTTCTCTAAACAAATTCACACTCCTCAAAACCGAGGTGGAATCCTTCAAAGCCCCCAGGCCTGTGGAAAATATGGCCCAGACCACAGAATCCTCTATAAACACATTCTATGGACACCTTCAGGAATGCATGGATCATGCGATCCCAAATAAAACCAAGACCCAATCCTCCAAAGGCAGACGTCCTGTCTGGTGGACCCCAGCCATAAACAAACTATACAATAGAAGGAGGAAGCTACTAAATGACAGAGCAAAATCCCAAAAAGGGAAAGCATCACTGATCAGTATTAACAAAAAAGTACGGGCACTCATAAAATTGTCTAAGGCCAGCTTCGAGAGGAAACTGCACAGGACACTAAGGATAATCACAAGGCTTTCTTTAGTTATGTTAGGAACCTGGGTGGTAATTTCCAGATATGCTCAGAATTAGTCCAAAATGACAAAAGAAACACCGAACCCACAGACATTGCCAACATCCTAGCTGACAGGTTCAGCGCAAACTTCTCCCACCCCTCCACACCAAAAGGGTAAATATCGATCCCAGCAGAGTGCTGCCCCTGACATCTCAGATGCTCAGGTAAGAGCCGCCTCCAAAGCAAAAACACAGCATCAATGGGACCAGACAGTGTCCCGGGCTGTGTCCTACATGAACTCCAAGAAGAGCTAAACCCAAACATAAAACTACTGTTCAATCTCAGCCTTACTACAGGATATACAAGACCATGTCCAACCCGGAATTAATGAACATGCTTCACCTCAAAAGATCTAAATCTATCAGAACTACAAGGGCAAGAGACTTAAACCTCAACACGGCTATTAATAGGGCGTGCTGGAGGGACAGATTCATCACCCAGAGACTCCTATGCTGTGGAACAAAATCCCGGTACATGTGAGGCAGAGCACCTCGCTGGCTTTGTTCAAGAGAAATCTTGACCAATGGATGGGAGATCATGAGTATACCCCAGGATAACCTCAGTGTCACTGCTTGACAGAGGCACAGCAAAATAATGGGCATAGTATCCTTCAAACTAAAGGGGTGGCAAAGCCACAAAACTCTGCAAGGCTTATAAATGCCCTAGGGCAGATAGCCTAGTATGAACCTATGAACCTATATGTGCCCAAAGAATGGCGTAGCAACAGTGGTCCCTCTCCATAAAGGTGGTGCCTCAATGGATCCTGGAAACTATCGCCCCATAAGCCTGACTAGCTTGGTCTGCAAAGCTATGGAAAGGATCATCATGGACCTCATAAATAAAGATATCGGTAACTACAGACACTGGATCCTACCCAGTTCGGCTTTGTTAAGGGCAGATCCTGCCTCTTAAACCCGGTTGATTTCTTTGAAACAGCCACCAAGGCCAGTGACGAGGGGAAGGTGGTCCACACAGCCTACCTGGACCATGCAAAAGCCTTCGATACAATACCCCACTCGGGCATTATAGAGAAGCTCACCAGCTTAAATATAAACCCCTATATCACTAGATGGATTGCAAACTGGCTCAAGGACAGAACCCACATAGTTAGAATTGCTGGAGCCATGTCAGACTCCAAACCAGTTACAAGTGGTGTCCCACAAGGCTCAGTCCTGGGACCTCTCTTGTTCGGTATATATTTCTCGGAGGTACAGGCCAACACGGAAGGACTGTGGCTGACCAAGTTCGCAGATGACTGCAAACTGGCCGCCATAATCCACTCTCCAGCCGACACAAGCATCCTCCAAAAGGGCCTCATAGAAACAGACAACTGGTGCCAGAGCCATGGCCTCAAGCTAAATGCCAAGTGTATAGTCATCCCCTTTGGCAAAAACAAAGTGCCCACAAATTACCACATAAGTGGTAATCCATTAAGTACAGAAGAAGTAATTAGGGACCTGGGGACCCAAGTTGATAGCAATCTCTCATTTGACAAACACGTGGCCAAAGTGGTTAGAAAAACATTTTATATAACCCACCTCATCATGACGGGATTCACATCTAGATCAGGGGAGGTCATTGTGCCTCTTTACTCATCCCTCAGCAGGCCCATAATTGAGTACAATGCCCCTGTTGGGATGTACCTTACCAGACACCTGCAGCAACTGGAAAGACCCCAAAAGTACCTCACCAAGAGGATCAAAGGGCTCAAACAGATGCCATATGCTGCCCGGTTAAAGAAACTCCAGCTCTACTCAGTGGCATACCGCCTGTTCAGAGGCGATCTGTGCCTGACGTATAAAGCCATGTCCAACCCGGAATTAATGGACATGCTGCACCTCAGAATATCCAAATCCCATCTAGCTACTGAAAGACTTGAACCTCAGCAATGAAATAAATAGGACATGCTGGAGGGACAGATTTATAACCCAGAGGCTCTTCACTTTGGAATACAATCCCAGTCCAGGTTAGGCAGAGTCCTCATTGACTCTCTTCAAGAGGAATCTTGATGAGTGGATGGGAGATCGTGGGTGTACCCGGGTATCACTTCTGTGTCACTGTTAGACAGAGGTACAGTATACTAACCTTGGAAAGGGCATAGCAAAATAAATTTAAAATGGGTGGCGAAAGCCAAACACATTCTGGCTAGGCTTATAAATGCCCTAGGGCAGATAGCCTAGTATGAACCTATGAACCTATGTACCTTGTTCCCCATTGGCCCTATGTGCTGTTAATCACCATGGCAATCACAATACTATGGTAGCATGTGCAAAGGTCACTTGTCAGTCACCTCTATGGTACAGTTGTGGAATATGTGGGTCATGTGGCAATGTCACAGCTGCCACATGTACACAGTCAACCCTCTACCCTACACATGGATGTACAACACATATATGAGATGCAACCACATAGCCAAACTGGGGACTAAGCACTCTGAACCCAGTACTGGCATAACCTGTCAGGTGGCATGAAATACTACAGTGACTACAATACCAGTCTGATGTAGACCTACACTGACAGCAATCCAAACACGTGAACACACTGGGCCATTCGTGGAGCCTCAGAATAGCATCCTGCCTGAGCAGCAGACACCTCTGCAGCTGGCACACAGGCATACTTTAAGCCAGAACACAGCACATGCAACACATAGCACACAAATCCTGTGTGCCAAACAGTCACAGCCTGTACGGCTAGACAACACACCTGCTACAGTTGTGTTAGGTACCTTTATTGTCCAGTACAGTGAGGACCGCTCACCAGGCCGGACAAGGTGAAGGTCACAGTGATCAGGCCGGACAAGGTGAAGGTCACAGTGATATGCCCATGAGGCACTATGGTCCACCACATAACACAAGCATACAGGTCAGTCAGAGGCATGGACACATATGACTCAGTCATTGTCCATGCCACTATGGCTGACCTGTGATGTACCTCCCTGGACTACAGGATAGGGAACATGGAAGGGCTCTCTGAGCAAGTGGCACAGGCTGTTATGGCCCTGACCTTGGTTGGCATCATACCTCACCAGAAATGCTGATGTATTACTGAATGCTGATGAATTACTGTAGCTACAACACCCTAGCTGAAAGGTTCCTAGCATGTAGTCACTGCATTGCTATGGAACAACTTGTTACCACTCCCACAACAGGTGAAAACATGCAGCACCTGTTCATCAACAACATGTAGACTATATGCCCCAGACCAGATGTGTATCCCTCTGCTAGGATGATACCATATACATCTCACACTGTATATACACATACCACATGCAGCACCGCACAGAAGACGACAGTCATAATGTTATCCAGTGCAAATACCATGTATTCACATGTGGCAGGCGTCAGACATGGGAACTATTGAAGGTCACAGGTACATATGTGTATTTGGCACACACATACATCATCTGTGTCCATTGCCATTGCTAGTTTAATCAATGTCATGCATTATTGTGAACAAAAACCCACACACATGGGCATTCTGTGTGACAAAAACACACGTGGCATGTGTGGAATTCAAAGCCATAACTAACTGTGCTATGACAGTAGTGAGAGACGCAGTAGCAGAGCATGCTATTTGCATTACTGGGAGATTTGGCCTCTTCCGCTGTACTTGTAGGGTGCTGACATCATCTCTGTGTAGAGATTGGAATATGCAGCAGCTGGTGCGTTGTACTGGTTGGCAAAAGGGTCAGTTCTCTCACACATGTAATTGCACACACCCTACTTCCACCCCCCCCCAACACAAACTTGCCATTTGCAGGATTCAAACCCCCACCTAACTATGTTATGACACTCAAGACCGACGCATTAGCAGAGCGCGTTATTCGCATTACTGGGAGGTTTCCCTTCTCCTGCTGTACTTATAGAGTGCTGACATCATCAGTGTTTAGAAAGGGGAATGTGCATCCTGTCGTGTGTTCTCCTAGTTGCCAAAAGGGACATTTCTTTCACACAGAATTGCACACACACTAACCCCCCTCACCCAAACACAAACACTTGTCATTTGTAGGATTCAAACCCCTACCTAACTATGTTATGCAACACTAGACGGACGCATTAACAGAACAAGCTATTCGCATTACTGGGAGGTTTCTCTTCTCCTGCTGTACTTATGGGGTGCTGACATCATCAGTGTTTAGAAAGACGAATGTGCATCCTGTAGTGTGTTCTCTTAGTTGCCAAAAGTGACATTTCTTTCATACAGAATTGCACACACACTAACCCCCTCCACACACACTGAGCATTTGCAGGATTCAAACCCCTATGTTATGACACTCGAGACGCATTAGCAGAGCGCTATTCGCATTACTGGGAGGTTTCCTCTCCTGCTGTACTTATAGGGTGCTGACATCATCAGTGTTTAGAAGGAAATGTGCATCCTGTAGTGTGTTCTCCTAGTTGCCAAAAGGGACATTTCTTTCATACAGAATTGCACACACACTAACCCCCCCCACACACACTGAGCATTTGCAGGATTCAAACCCCTACCTAACTATATTATGACACTTGAGGGAGACGCATTAGCAGAGCGCACTATCCGAATTACTGGGCATCTGTTCTGCACCTGCAGTATTTATAGGGAGCTGACATCATTATTTCTACAGAGGTATGTACATCTAATACTACCCGTCAGGTGGGGGATAGCATATATATGCATATGCAGCCACCTACTTCAGGGTCAGATATGCACATCGCACTGGCAGGTTATGCTCTATACCATGCTCGTGACCACAGGACCTGTAACACACAACACAACCAGTTCGACCACCCCTCCCACATCCAGGACACAAACTTTGCTTCCCTGGGAACAGTGCCAAGATATGCAGGTGCTCACATACACCATTCCAGTTGTTAACATCAGGTACAGGTATGTTGTGTGTGGGAACTACTCAGGCCTCTACAACATTACCCTACAGCCACTACAATTTGTGAGTCCATGTGCTATGGCAGAACCACTCACCACAGCCACAAGGGGGAATACATATTGCACCTGACCATCTGCAACATGGGTACTCACTGTTCCACACCAGAGGTAGACCACCATTGTTGATATCTGACCATACCCACCTTTCCCTGGACGTCCATATCCCATCCCCACACCCAGGCAAGGTTGTCACTGCAAACAAAGTGTATTTATCAAAAGCAGACTTTACACTTGTGAAGACTGGGGTGGAAGACTTCAAAGGACCCATGCTGGGAGAGTATACAGGCCACTCTGCATAATCCTTGACAATTGCATTCTATGAGCATGGGGATGGTTTGTTTGATCATGCTATCCCAAATATACCCATGACTGCTCCACAACAGGACACCTGTCACGTGTACACCAGCCACATATGAGCTGTCCAACAGACAGAGTGAGCTAATACATTGCAGAGCAGTAGCCCACAGAGGGAGGACATCTCTGAACAGTACTGGCACGACACTTCAATCCCTCATAATCATCACGACAAAGTGTTGACAGTGAAATTGTCCAGACAATGCAGATAAACTCCCTCAGTCTGTTATTGGCCCACTTACTGTTAGAGGTCCTCAGCAACCCTCTTCCAGCACTCACCAACAACATGGATGTGGCTTAGCAAATTCAACCCCTGGGATCTCCACTGTGTCCCTGCTTGACAGAGGCACAGCACACTAGCCTCACACGGTGCCTTATGTGACCTACTTTACAGTGGCACAGTAGCCTACTGTACTGGGGAGGCAGACGCCAAGCACACTCTGGCTAAGCTGTCATTCCCTAGGGCAAACAGCCTAGTGTTGACCTCTACACCCATATGTTTAATTGTCAGATGCACAATATTTGTTGCTGATAGACTGTTTTGCAGGTCTTTATTGCCATAGCATTCCCTGTTTCTATGAACAACTTGTGTATCTGTGGAAGATGTTTGAATATGGAAAGTGATCCACTATATCACGCATGTCTCTGTAGTCATTTAACTGTGTGCACTGGGCAGATTGCTGTAATGTGGTTGGTTCCTGGAATTACACGCACAAATACCAGATATGTGTGGCCAACTGCTAAACTGAGATTTGGCCTAAGTGTGAGCATGCCCAGTTCAGGCTTCCCATGGCATGTTGTCTGACATGTCTCATTTATCAAAGTGTGCGAACATGCCCCGCCATAAACAAACTATACAATAGAAGGAGGAAGCTACTAAATGACAGAGCAAAATCCCAAAAAGGGAAAGCATCACTGATCAGTATTAACAAAAAAGTACGGGCACTCATAAAATTGTCTAAGGCCAGCTTCGAGAGGAAACTGCACAGGACACTAAGGATAATCACAAGGCTTTCTTTAGTTATGTTAGGAACCTGGGTGGTAATTCCCAGATATGCTCAGAATTAGTCCAAAATGACAAAAGAAACACCGAACCCACAGACATTGCCAACATCCTAGCTGACAGGTTCAGCGCAAACTTCTCCCCACCCTCCACACCAAAAGGGTAAATATCGATCCCAGCAGAGTGCTGCCCCCCTGACATCTCAGATGCTCAGGTAAGAGCCGCCCTCTCCAAAGCAAAAAACACAGCATCAATGGGACCAGACAGTGTCCCGGGCTGTGTCCTACATGAACTCCAAGAAGAGCTAAACCCAAACATAAAACTACTGTTCAATCTCAGCCTTACTACAGGATATACAAGACCATGTCCAACCCGGAATTAATGAACATGCTTCACCTCAAAAGATCTAAATCTATCAGAACTACAAGGGCAAGAGACTTAAACCTCAACACGGCTATTAATAGGACGTGCTGGAGGGACAGATTCATCACCCAGAGACTCCCTATGCTGTGGAACAAAATCCCGGTACATGTGAGGCAGAGCACCTCGCTGGCTTTGTTCAAGAGAAATCTTGACCAATGGATGGGAGATCGCAGGTATACCCCAGGGATAACCTCAGTGTCACTGCTTGACAGAGGCACAGCAAAATAATGGGCATAGTATCCTTCAAACTAAAGGGGTGGCGAAAGCCACAAAACTCTGGGCAAGGCTTATAAATGCCCTAGGGCAGATAGCCTAGTATGAACCTATGAACCTATATGTGCCCAAAGAATGGCGTACAGCAACAGTGGTCCCTCTCCATAAAGGTGGTGCCTCAATGGATCCTGGAAACTATCGCCCCATAAGCCTGACTAGCTTGGTCTGCAAAGCTATAGAAAGGATCATCATGGACCTCATAAATAAAGATATTGGGGACCTACAGACACTGGATCCTACCCAGTTCGGCTTTGTTAAGGGCAGATCCTGCCTCTTAAACCCGGTTGATTTCTTTGAAACAGCCACCAAGGCCAGTGACGAGGGGAAGGTGGTCCACACAGCCTACCTGGACCATGCAAAAGCCTTCGATACAATACCCCACTCGGGCATTATAGAGAAGCTCACCAGCTTAAATATAAACCCCTATATCACTAGATGGATTGCAAACTGGCTCAAGGACAGAACCCACATAGTTAGAATTGCTGGAGCCATGTCAGACTCCAAACCAGTTACAAGTGGTGTCCCACAAGGCTCAGTCCTGGGACCTCTCTTGTTCGGTATATATTTCTCGGAGGTACAGGCCAACACTGAAGGACTGTGGCTGACCAAGTTCGCAGATGACTGCAAACTGGCCGCCATAATCCACTCTCCAGCCGACACAAGCATCCTCCAAAAGGGCCTCATAGAAACAGACAACTGGTGCCAGAGCCATGGCCTCAAGCTAAATGCCAAGTGTATAGTCATCCCCTTTGGCAAAAACAAAGTGCCCACAAATTACCACATAAGTGGTAATCCATTAAGTACAGAAGAAGTAATTAGGGACCTGGGGACCCAAGTTGATAGCAATCTCTCATTTGACAAACACGTGGCCAAAGTGGTTAGAAAAACATTTTATATAACCCACCTCATCATGACGGGATTCACATCTAGATCAGGGGAGGTCATTGTGCCTCTTTACTCATCCCTCAGCAGGCCCATAATTGAGTACAATGCCCCTGTTGGGATGTACCTTACCAGACACCTGCAGCAACTGGAAAGACCCCAAAAGTACCTCACCAAGAGGATCAAAGGGCTCAAACAGATGCCATATGCTGCCCGGTTAAAGAAACTCCAGCTCTACTCAGTGGCATACCGCCTGTTCAGAGGCGATCTGTGCCTGACGTATAAAGCCATGTCCAACCCGGAATTAATGGACATGCTGCACCTCAGAATATCCAAATCCCATCTAGCTACACGCTCGAAAGACTTGAACCTCAGCAATGAAATAAATAGGACATGCTGGAGGGACAGATTTATAACCCAGAGGCTCTCTTCACTTTGGAATACAATCCCAGTCCAGGTTAGGCAGAGTCCCTCATTGACTCTCTTGAAGAGGAATCTTGATGAGTGGATGGGAGATCGTAGGTTTACCCCGGGTATCACTTCTGTGTCACTGTTAGACAGAGGCACAGTATACTAACCTCGGAAAAGGGCATAGCAAAATAAATTTAAAATGGGTGGCGAAAGCCAAACACATTCTGGCTAGGCTTATAAATGCCCTAGGGCAGATAGCCTAGTATGAACCTATGAACCTATGTACCTTGTTCCCCACTGGCCCTATGTGCTGTTAATCACCATGGCAATCACAATACTATGGTAGCATGTGCAAAGGTCACTTGTCAGTCACCTCTATGGTACAGTTGTGGAATATGTGGGTCATGTGGCAATGTCACAGCTGCCACATGTACACAGTCAACCCTCTCCCCTACACATGGACGTACAACACATATATGAGATGCAACCACATAGCCAAACTGGGGACTAAGCACTCTGAACCCAGTACTGGCATAACCTGTCAGGTGGCATGAAATACTACAGTGACTACAATACCAGTCTGATGTAGACCTACACTGACAGCAATCCAAACACGTGAACACACTGGGCCATTCGTGGAGCCTCAGAATAGCATCCTGCCTGAGCAGCAGACACCTCTGCAGCTGGCACACAGGCATACGTTAAGCCAGAACACAGCACATGCAACACATAGCACACAAATCCTGTGTGCCAAACAGTCACAGCCTGTACGGCTAGACAACACACCTGCTACAGTTGTGTTAGGTACCTTTATTGTCCAGTACAGTGAGGACCCGCTCACCAGGCCGGACAAGGTGAAGGTCACAGTGATCAGGCCGGACAAGGTGAAGGTCACAGTGATATGCCCATGAGGCACTATGGTCCACCACATAACACAAGCATACAGGTCAGTCAGAGGCATGGACACATATGACTCAGTCATTGTCCATGCCACTATGGCTGACCTGTGATGTACCTCCCTGGACTACAGGATAGGGAACATGGAAGGGCTCTCTGAGGATGTGGCACAGGCTGGTATGACCCTGACCTTGGTTGGCATCATACCCTCACCAGAAATGCTGATGTATTACTGAATGCTGATGAATTACTGTAGCTACAACACCCTAGCTGAAAGGTTCCTAGCATGTAGTCACTGCATTGCTATGGAACAACTTGTTACCACTCCCACAACAGGTGAAAACATGCAGCACCTGTTCATCAACAACATGTAGACTATATGCCCCAGACCAGATGTGTATCCCTCGCTGCTAGGATGATACCATATACATCTCACACTGTATATACACATACCACATGCAGCACCCGCACAGAAGACGACAGTCATAATGTTATCCAGTGCAAATACCATGTATTCACATGTGGCAGGCGTCAGACATGGGAACTATTGAAGGTCACAGGTAGATATGTGTATTTGGCACACACATACATCATCTGTGTCCATTGCCATTGCTAGTTTAATCAATGTCATGCATTATTGTGAACAAAAACCCACACACATGGGCATTCTGTGTGACAAAAACACACGTGGCATGTGTGGAATTCAAAGCCATAACTAACTGTGCTATGACAGTAGTGAGAGACGCAGTAGCAGAGCATGCTATTTGCATTACTGGGAGATTTGGCCTCTTCCGCTGTACTTGTAGGGTGCTGACATCATCTCTGTGTAGATATTGGAATATGCAGCAGCTGGTGCGTTGTACTGGTTGGCAAAAGGGTCAGTTCTCTCACACATGTAATTGCACACACCCTACTTCCACCCCCAACACACACTTGCCATTTGTAGGATTCAAACCCCTACCTAACTATGTTATGACACTCAAGACCGACGCATTAGCAGAGCGCGTTATTCGCATTACTGGGAGGTTTCCCTTCTCCTGCTGTACTTATAGAGTGCTGACATCATCAGTGTTTAGAAAGGGGAATGTGCATCCTGTCGTGTGTTCTCCTAGTTGCCAAAAGGGACATTTCCCTCACAGAATTGCACACACACTAACCCCCCCTCACCCAAACACACACACTTGCCATTTGCAGGATTCAAACCCCTACCTAACTATGTTATGACACTCGAGACGGATGCATTAGCAGAGTGTGCTATTCGCATTACTGGGAGGTTTCCCTTCTCCTGCTGTACTTATAGGGTGCTGACATCATCAGTGTTTAGAAAGAGGAATGTGCATCCTGTAGTGTGTTCTCCTAGTTGTCAAAAGGGACATTTCTTTCATACAGAATTGCACACACACTAACCCCCCTCCACACACACTGAGCATTTGCAGGATTCAAACCCCTACCTATGTTATGACACTCGAGACGGACGCATTAGCAGAGCGCGCTATTCGCATTACTGGGAGGTTTCCCCTCTCCTGCTGTACTTATAGGGTGCTGACATCATCAGTGTTTAGAAACAGGAATGTGCATCCTGTAGTGTGTTCTCCTAGTTGCCAAAAGGGACATTTCTTTCATACAGAATTGCACACACACTAACCCCACACACACACACACACACACACACACACACACACACACACACACTGAGCATTTGCAGGATTCAAACCCCTACCTAACTATATTATGACACTTGAGGGAGACGCATTAGCAGAGCGCACTATCCGAATTACTGGGCATCTGTTCTGCACCTGCAGTATTTATAGGGAGCTGACATCATTATTTCTACAGAGGTATGTACATCTAATACTACCCGTCAGGTGGGGGATAGCATATATATGCATATGCAGCCACCTACTTCAGGGTCAGATATGCACATCGCACTGGCAGGTTATGCTCTATACCATGCTTCGTGACCACAGGACCTGTAACACACAACACAACCAGTTCGGACCACCCCTCCCACATCCAGGACACAAACTTTGCTTCCCTGGGAACAGTGCCAAGATATGCAGGTGCTCACATACACCATTCCAGTTGTTAACATCAGGTACAGGTATGTTGTGTGTGGGAACTACTCAGGCCTCTACAACATTACCCTACAGCCACTACAATTTGTGAGTCCATGTGCTATGGCAGAACCACTCACCACAGCCACAAGGGGGAATACATATTGCACCTGACCATCTGCAACATGGGTACTCACTGTTCCACACCAGAGGTAGACCACCATTGTTGATATCTGACCATACCCACCTTTCCCTGGACGTCCATATCCCATCCCCACACCCAGGCAAGGTTGTCACTGCAAACAAAGTGTATTTATCAAAAGCAGACTTTACACTTGTGAAGACTGGGGTGGAAGACTTCAAAGGACCCATGCTGGGAGAGTATACAGGCCACTCTGCATAATCCTTGACAATTGCATTCTATGAGCATGGGGATGGTTTGTTTGATCATGCTATCCCAAATATACCCATGACTGCTCCACAACAGGACACCTGTCACGTGTACACCAGCCACATATGAGCTGTCCAACAGACAGAGTGAGCTAATACATTGCAGAGCAGTAGCCCACAGAGGGAGGACATCTCTGAACAGTACTGGCACGACACTTCAATCCCTCATAATCATCACGACAAAGTGTTGACAGTGAAATTGTCCAGACAATGCAGATAAAACTCCCCTCAGTCTGTTATTGACGCCCACTTACTGTTAGAGGTCCTCAGCAACCCTCTTCCAGCACTCACCAACAACATGGATGTGGCTTAGCAAATTCAACCCCTGGGATCTCCACTGTGTCCCTGCTTGACAGAGGCACAGCACACTAGCCTCACACGGTGCCTTATGTGACCTACTTTACAGTGGCACAGTAGCCTACTGTACTGGGGAGGCAGACGCCAAGCACACTCTGGCTAAGCTGTCATTCCCTAGGGCAAACAGCCTAGTGTTGACCTCTACACCCATATGTTTAATTGTCAGATGCACAATATTTGTTGCTGATAGACTGTTTTGCAGGTCTTTATTGCCATAGCATTCCCTGTTTCTATGAACAACTTGTGTATCTGTGGAAGATGTTTGAATATGGGAGGGATCCACTATATCACGTATGTCTCTGTAGTCATTTAACTGTGTGCACTGGGCAGATTGCAGTAATGTGGTTGGTTCCTGGAATAACACGTACAAATACCAGATATGTGTGGCCAACTGCTAAACTGAGATTTGGCCTAAGTGTGTGAGCATGCCCAGTTCAGGCTTCCCATGGCATGTTGTCTGACATGTCTCATTTATCAAAGTGTGCGAACATGCCCAGTGTGAGCTTTCCATATGTTGAACTCTGCAGCCCACCACATTTGTGGATGAGTGTGAACTTCAACAATATCTCACGTTTATGGTTGTGTGTCATGTTGTGTAGTTACTGTCCAACTGCTTTGTGTCTGAACACAACAGGGATTATACTCTGCCTGCAGGGTTTGCATGGGATACTTTGCATACAGTTGTCAACATCCTTTCATACTGACCTAACACTGTAGTACCGTATAGTGTTACTGGTTCAGTACTTTCACTGTGGTGGACAGTATCCTGGCCTTTAGTCCTATCACTGCTTTACATTTTCATAGTGAGCACAACAGCCTGGTTAGGGGCCAGTTGTGCACATCTGACCATGTTGCATTATGTTCAGATATGAACTACTTAAACCAGGCTTGTCCAACATTGGTAGTGTATTCCACAACATAAGTGTACATTGGCAAACACTAGCGATGTGCCCTAGGCCATTTCTAATGCTAATCGGAGAGTGTGTTTGTCCTTCGACACACATTGTAAGTGGAGTTTGCCATGACATATGTCATGGATAGTATACTGTGCCTCCGTCTACCCGTGACATAACAGTGATACCCAGGGTAAACCTACCATCTCCCATCCACTCATCAAGATTCCTCTTGAGGAGAGTCGATGAGTGACTCTCTGGCTAACCTGTACTGGGAGTTTACTCATGAGTGGGGGTGGCTTCTGTGTTATGGATCATTCAGTACAGCTTGTCCTATGTATGTCAGTGCTGGGGTTCAGGTCTCTCATGTGCATAGCTCACTGCCATTCAGATTGTACAAGGTGCAGCATGTTCATTGATTCCAGCTTGGACATGGCTTTATACATCAGGCACAGCTTGCCTCTGGGTGGGCAGTATGGCAGTGTGTGGAGCTGCAGTTTGTTTAATCAGGCAACACATGGCATCTGTTCAAGCTCTTTGATACTCCTGGTGAGGTACTTTTGGGGACTTTACAGTTGATGGAGGTGTCTGCTGAGGTACATCCCACAGGGGCTATTGTAGTCAATTGTAACGCTGATGAAGGAGGACTGCAGAGCCACAATGACCTCCCCTTATCTAGATCTGACAACCTTCATGATAGGTGGGTATATGGTATGTTTCTGTAACCAATACAGCCACATGTTTGTCCAATGCAGGATATCTATCATCTTGTGTCCCCAGGTCTCTCATTACATGTTAAGTACTTAATGGGTTAACACCTATGTGGTAATTGGTGGGCACTTACTGTATATCCACAGGGGTTGACTATACACTTTTCTGCAATTAGCTTGCTGACATGGCTATGGCACCAGTTGTCTGTTTCTATGTGGCCCTTTTGTGGGATGCTTGTGTCTGCTGGAGGGTCAGATATGGTGGCCAGTTTGTAGTCCTCTGCAAACATGTTCAGACACAGTCCATGTTGGCCTGTACCTATGGGACATATATACCAAATGAGAGAGGTCCCAGGACCAAGCCTTGTGGGATGCCAGTTATATCTGGTTTGTAGTCTGACATGGCTGCAGCATGTCTGACCATGTCAGTTCTGTCCTTGGTCTGGTTTGCAACCCCTCTAATGACATAGGGGTTTATATTTAAGCTGGTGAGCCTATCTATAATGAACACGTAGGGTATTGTATGGAAGCCTTTGCAAGGTCCAGCTACGCTGTGTGGACCACATTACCCTCATCAATGACCTTAATGACTGTTTCAAATGAGTCGAACATGTTTAAGAGGCAGGATCTGCACTTAAGAAAGCCACACTGGGTAGAGTCCAGTGTCAGTAGATCCCCAATATCTTTATGTCTGCGGTACATGCTGATCCTTTCCATAGCTGTGCAGACCAAGCTTGTCAGGATTCTGGGGTGGTAGTTTGCAGTATCCATTCAGGCAACACCTTTGTCGAATATCCAACGGACTGGGAAACAGTCAACACAATGTAAAAAATACAAAATCAGTTCCCTCTGGAATGAAATGGGAATTAGAAAGGAAGATACAAATAAACACTAAGGGAAGAGACAAGAGAGGTACAACAAAATGTGGCACTTGCAATCAGTGCAGATACATACTCTTCGAGAATAGTATAGAATTGGAAAATGTCACCAAGACTGAGATATTTTTCAAGAAAGGGAATTGTAGGACAACACATATAGTCTACCTAGTTAAGTGTTCCAACTGTCCTTGTTATTATGTAGGGAAGACCGACAGGAGTCTCAGGCAAAGGATTTATGATCATTACTACTGCATAAAGAAAAAAGATGCTAAAAATGCTTTGTGGAGACACTTGCAAGAAAGTAATTGTTGTAAACTGTTTTACTTTGCCATTTTAGACATTGTCACAGTGAATCCCAGGGGAGGGAATATTAGTAAAAAACTGGGAGAGTTAGAGACAAGATGGCAAATCAAATTAAATGCATCTACTCCACCAGGATTAAATGGCCACATTTCAGTTAAGCCAATATTGGCAAATACTGGATAGACTGGTAGGGGGGAGATAAATCATAAAATATATTAACTTGTTGAACAGTAACTAATTTTTTCCAACAAGGAGGTTACTGAAGGAATGCTTCATAGGGCACTTTTTAGTCATGTTTTTATGAGTCTTGGATTGGTATATTTATGTGTATGTTACCATAAAACTGTATTTTAAAATTTATAATTTAAAACTTTCTTTGTATAAGAGCATTTCTATGTGTAAGAGCATTTTATACACTGGCACCTTAAATGCTTTTTGTAATTAATTAATTGACTTAATTAGTTGATGACGACATCTATATAAACTGTATACCCAAGGGCAGTTGTTTGTTCTGAAGAAGTCCAAGTATTTTTAGATGAAAGCGCTTAACGTTTAATAAAGAGAGGTTTTATATTAATATTGAGTAGCAGCATCTCGATTCCATTCCAGAGGGAACACCTTTGTCGAGAAGGACCACTGTTGTTGTACACTGCTCTTTGGGTACATATCCTGTGGTAAGGCTGACATTGAGTAGTAGTGTGATTTGGCATTCCATTCTTCTTGGAGTCCATGTTGGACTCAGCCCAGGACACCATCTCATACCATTGCTGCTGTGTGTTTTGCTTTGTAGATGCTGGCTGTTACCTCAGCATCTGCAATGTCAGGGGGCCAGCAGTCTGCTGGGATAGATATTTTGCATTCTGGGGGGGGGGGGTAGCACTGCACCTGTCAGGTTGTATGTTGGCAATATGTGTGTGTGTTTGGTATGCTGTTTGTAATATTTGAGTGATTCAGAGCATATCCGTGAATTCTCAACAAGGTTCCTACCATCAGTTGAGAAAGCCTTGTGATTATCCTTAGTGTCCTGTACAATTTGTATCTTCATAGGTTCATACTAGGCTATCCACCCTAGGGCATTTATAAGCCTAGCCAGAGTGTGTGTGGCTTTTGCCACCCCTTGCTATGTGAATATTATGGCCATTTATGATTTACTTTACTGTGCCTCTGTCTGGACGTGACACAGTGAAGACCCCCAGTGGACATCTACGATCATCCATCCACTTGGCAAGATTCCTGTTGAAGAGTGTCAGTGAGGGGCTCTGCCTAACATGGAGTGGGATTCTGTTCCAGGGTGTAGGGAGCCTCTGGGTTATGTACCTGTCCCTCCAGCACATCCTATTTCATTATGTGTTGAGGTTGACATCTCTCACTCTCACAGCTCCGATGGCTTTGGGTTTTCTGGGGTGGAGCATGTCCATTACTCCTGTGTTGGACATGGCCTTGTACAACAGGCATACAACGCCTCTGTGTAGGCAGTATGTGACTGCATTCAGCTGGGGTGTCTACAGCCAGGCAGTATATGACATATTTGAGACCCTTTATCATCTTGGTGAGGTGCCTTTGAGGTCTTTCTAACTGCTGCAGGTGTCAGGTAAGGTACATCCCAAATGAGGCATTGTACTAGATTATGGGTCTGATAAGAGAACACTATAGGGGCACAATGACCTCTGTTGACGTAGATGTGAATCCTTTCATGATACGGTGTCCAATATAGACAGTCTTCCTAGCCACATTGGCAATGTGAGTGTCACATAACAGGTTACTGTCCACTTGTGTCCCTAGGTCCCGGATTACTCCTTCCATACATAATGGTTTAGCACCTATGTAGTAATTTGTGAGTACCTTGTTTGGTATTTGGTGGGACATTCATACTGTCCAGTGTCTTCAGGATGGCTGGGTGGGGTTCCTGTGTGTGAGAGTGTGGTCTGTAGCATGCTACAGACTGTACAGCAGTTTTGCCTACGGTTAGTTGCACATGGGTGGTCTCTGATGCTTCGTGCATGGTCAGTTACCTGGACGTATGGGTGTCTGCGCTGAATATGGATACTCCCCCTCCTTTTATGTTTTGGTCCAGGTTTTGGGGCCATAACGCATGATATGAGGTATAACCTGGTAGTGCTGGTGTGCTGTCAGGAGGCTTGCAGCAGGTTTCTGTCACTGCACGGACATCGATGTTCTCCATACTGGGGAGGGCCTCGGGAGCATGCATATTGCGGTTTACACATCTGGCACTGGTCAGCATTACCCTTATGTTTCTTTCCACTTATGTTTTCTAGGGTGGTGGGTTAGTCTTTTCAGCCTTGCCTACGAAAGGCTCTATGGAGGTGGCAAAAGCCTTATCCAATATCCAGACGCCCAGGGGTAACAGGTGCAAGCCATCCCTGGAACAGCAGCGTGACTTGTCAAGCATGACATCCCAAGCAGACAGACATTGGATCCCTTTGGAATGACACCAGTAATTGTGCCACTTGTTAAAGCTGATCATTCTGTGTTTGTACTGTGGCATCATTCTTGGGGAGGGTAGGATGCTGCAAATGGTCAGTGTCATACCGGTCTGGACTACATAATCGGAGAGCTCATCTACGTCTCTTTTCATGTAGTCCAGGGAGGTACATCTCAGGTCATTCACGCCAGCATGGACAATGACTGCATCATATTTCTACTTGCTTTGGGGTAACCTGTGTACTTGTGTTATGTGGCGTATTGTAGCAGCCTACAGGCAGCTTACTGTACCCTTTCCCTTGTTCAGTCTGGTGAGCGGGACAGCAGTGTGTCTGACTATTGAGTCACCTATTACACCTGTATCAGGCATGTTGCTTCTCCTTCTGGCCTGTGACTGTTTGGCACACCAGCTTTGTGTACTATGTGTTGCATGTGCTATGTTTGGAGGTTGTGGTTGCTTGGTGTCTGCTTTGGAGGCCTCTGTTGGTGTGGTGTGTTTGTAATTAGGGCCTCCGGGAATGTTTTTCTGTGTTTATGTCTTTGGTTTACAGTTGTGATAGGTCTATGTGGGACTGGGTTTGTGGTGTGTGTGGTTACCTTCTCCTCCGGACTAGTTCTGACAGTACTGAGTTGAGGGAGCTCAGCCTCCGGTTTGGATAAATGGTTGCATCTCTCACATATATTTGTATTTCTTGGGGGGAGTTGAGGGTTGTCTGTGTACTTGGGGCAGGTGTAACATTGCCTCAGGATTCACAGATTCAACTTGTTGTAGCTGGCCTTAGTGGATTGTATGTGTGGACATATTTTATTGCCATACTACTGATCAGTGATTACTTCCCTTTTTATGTTTGCTCTATCATGAAGTAGCTTCCTCATTCTCTTGCATGGTTTGGTAATGGCTGGAGTCCAGCATGCCAGATGCCTGCGTGTATGGCATTGTGTCTTGTTTTTATTTGGGATTGCATAATCCAAGCATTCCTGGCAGTGTTCATGGAATGCCTGTATAACAGGTTCTGAGGTGTGGCCCATATTTTGCACCTGCACAGGGCCTTTAATGGATTCCACATCAGTTTGGAGGAGTGCAACTTTTGCTTTACACATGTTTTTCACTGTGGTTTTCTGGCCAGGGACTGTGGTCAGGATGTGTATATCCAGTGTGATTACTCTAGAGTCTGGTCTTACCAGTGAGGGATACACTTCTCATCTTGCCATCCAGTACCCATGTTGCTAATTATCACATCCAGTATGCTTACCCCTCTTGTGGGAGTGGTATATTGTTCCTGGGCATTTTGGTTTATGGATTCTAGGAACTTTTCTCCTACAGTGTTGGAGCTAGTATAATGCTCCCAGTCTATGTCTGGGTATTTTCAGTCACCCAATATAATGTGATTTGGAGGGCTTGATATATTCATGTATTCCAACATAGGCCAGGTGCAGTTCCTGGTGTTAGGACGGTAGTCTGTAGCAGGCTATAAACTGGGAGGCAGTTTTAGCCACTGTTACTTGACCATGGCTAGTCCATGCTGCTTCTTGTTGTGGTACCAACATGGGGGTGTGGTTATCCTTGACAATTATTGCTAGTCGCCCTCCTTTTGTAGCTTGTTCCATGTTTTGAGGCTGTACAGCACAGTATGAGGTGTAACCTGGTAGTGTTAGGGTGCTGTTGTGAGCCTTGGCCCAGTTTTCTGTTAGAGGACAGATATCAACATTCTCCATACTGGGTGAGTTTAGACTGCATGCATCTTGCGGTTTAGGCTTCTGGCATTGGGTAGTATTACATCTAGGTTCTTATCCCTTGTGATACCTATGGAGGTGGGTTTGTGTTTTGAGCCTTACCTATTCAGGGCACGCTGTGGGTAACAACAGCCTTTGCCAGTATCCATAAGGCCTGGACTGATAGGTGCACGCCACCCCTAGCAGGTGGAGCATCATGTCATGCTCAGCATGTCATCCCAGGCTGGCACACATTGGATCCCCTTTGACTAACTGCAATACTTCAGCCAATTATTGCAATTGATCATCTCATCGTCATATTGTGGCATCATGCTTGGTGAGGGTTGGATGTTAGTCAGGGTCCTCAAGTGTGCATGTACTACATGGTGTTACATTGCTTAACACATGGCATTCATGCCTCAGGTGGTGCTGCAGGGCTGCCTCTGTCGGATGCACATATTACACTCCCTGTACATGTTTGAGAGCAGGTTATGTCATTTTAGGCATCCCTGTTATTATATGAGTGAGTCAGAGAGGGGTATCATTCTCAGGGTTCCTACTGAGCCAGTGTATGTGCTATGCGTTGCCTCTTTGCCAAGGCCAGGGCATACTGGGCACGCCTCCTTCTGCCTACTGGGGCAGGCTCAGGTTGTTCCTCCTCAGAGTCACGCTCTGCCTGTGATGGCCTTGGCAATGGTGGGGGACTGTTTGGCCCGGCCCTATGATGGTCCTGCTGCAGCTGTTTTCGCAAGATCATATTATGTAGCATAGCACATACCATGACAATTTGGGTACATGCAGTTGGTGAATACTGCAAGGCTCCACCAGATGTGTCCAGACACCGGAACCGTGACTTGAGCAGCCCAAACACATGCTCTATTACATTACGTGTTTGTGCGTGTGCCTCATTATGGCGTTCCTGTTCAGGTGTGTGTGTGTGTTTCTGATGGGTGTCATCAGCCACGGCTCCTGTGCATAACCTGCATCCCCCACTAGGTGTCCATGTGGGATGTCCCCATTGGCAAATGTCTGGTACAGCTGCGTCAAATGCCAGATATGGGAATCAAGGTAGCTCCCAGGGCAGCCAGCACACACATTCATTATTATGCCCTGGGCATGACCTGGCAGTTGATGGAGGGGAAGCCCTTGCGGTTAATGTAGGCCCTACCCCGCTCACCGGCTGGTGCTTTCATGCGTATGTGCGTGCAGTCTATTGCACCCACTACCTCAGGGTATTCCGCTATTTTCTGGAAGAGACGCATATTGCTGGCCAATACCTCATGGGCATTGGGGAAATATACATGATCACCGACATGTGCTGACATGGCATCCAGGAACTGGTGCAGTACCCTGGAGGCTGATGCCTGTGATATCCCCATCATATCACCAGTTGGTCTCTGAAAGGTACCTGTTGCTAGTATTCTTAGGCCAACACATACCTTGGTTTCCACTGGGATGGGTTCCCCTCTGTTGGTTCTGTGTGTGAGGCATGGCCTGCACAGCTCGACAATTTGCTGCATGAGGTATCTGTCCACTCTATAGCACTCTACTATCTCCAGATCATGTAACCCGTGGTAGGTGACCCTGGGCCTGTACACTCTTCTCTGTCTCCTCACTGTGGGTTGTCTGGCACCATTTGCATTGTCACCACCCTCAGCAAGTAGCCTATGTCTCCTTATGACAACTATGGCAGCCCCTAGCATTTCTGCTCTGAGTTCAGATTTTTCAGTTTTCACTTCTAATAGCTTACTCCTGTCTTGCAGTGTCTCTTGAGAGAAACATCCTGCACTGCTGTTTGCAGAGTTTTAAGTGCTTGGCTGAACTACTATTCTGCATGTGTAATTGCCTGCTTCTAATTGTTTTCACCTGCTAGCTCCAGCAGTATTCCCTGCTAGCTTCCTACTAATTCTGTTGCTTCCTTTTTCCTTTGTTTCCTCAGGGGGGAGCAACGTGCATACCAGCAGAAACACGCTCACAGTGGCTTACACACGCGCACACATGCTTACACGGTTTACAATCATCTTATTCGGGTTAAAACGCGTGCACACCAGCGCAAACAGTGTTACAAGTCTGCCAACAGGCTCCCACATGCTCAGTCTGCCTTACACGTGCGCACACTGCCCTACTCGTGCTTCATGGCGCGCTCACGTGCGCATGCACGCCCAGCAAGAAACTTTGGTGTAAGCAAAAGTGTACACCTTCCATTTCTTGACTTTCCCATGCTTATGTTGTGGCACTCCTCTTTCCATGATATGTGTCTGACATCTGTCATGTAACACTAACCTCCAAAGAACTGCATTTCTTTCTACCATTCCCCCCTGTGATGTCACCTCCTACTCTATTCCTCCCCCTTATGTATCTCTTACACTACTCATAATGTGGTCATTTGCTATGTGACAGTGGAATTCAGTATCCTAACACTCATTTACATCAGATTGCCTACTAATGCTTAGTTACATGTCTTAGACTCAGCTTCCCCCCTTAGCAACCACTAAACGGTGGCCATGTTGTTTTTGGTCTGCTGGTCCCTGCATTGTAAATCCATGTATTGCATAAAACCCACATTTGTGGGTTTATAACCTTCATTTATATGTTTTACACAGCGCAGCCCGTTTGCGCGGGGCTGCGCTGTGTTTAAACACCGGCGATCACCGAAAAAAAAAATATTTATTTTTCATATTTGCATCAGGGTACCTTGCCAATGGCCACATATTTGGCCATTGGCATGCTGCCTGACATATATGCACCCTTTATTTGGAGCTGACATGGCTCTGTTGTGGTTTTTGCAGAAACGTACTCAGTTGTCAACTGAGTACATTTCTGCAGCTAAAACAGCTCTTACACGGGCTGCTTTGGGCTTCGTGGATCGCTAATCTACCTCATTTGCATGCCTTTGGGCTGCAAGTGAGGTGATTAGCATATCCACGCCCACTCCGTGTAAGAGACGTTTTAGCTGGTCTCCTACACGAACTTTAGGGCTGTTCCTGGATCGCGAAGGCTGCATGGAGTCTTACACTACTCTTGGACTCCGTGCAAGCCTTCGTGAATCCTGCCCTAAATGTGTGAACTACTTGGCATCAAATTTTAAGCACAAATTTAACTATGTTCATAGGTAAATAGTAAGCAGTCAGAAGACAATTATACACTTAGCCAATAACAAGACAGTTATCAAATGTGAGAATCAAATTTTGTACTTTGTGTCTATGAAGTAACCACCTTAAACATATTAAATGCAATGACTGATCTTCCTGATAAGAAGGAATAACCTAAGGTGGACTACTTTACTCTCATTGGAGGTGTACCACACAAAACCTACTGGGAGGAAGAAAACAGTACAGTTGCAACACAATGGAAATATTATGTTAATAAGCTTGCCTTAGAGTACCTAGGGATCCTGGTGGAGAAGCTGTGTGCTTTTACTGTGATAAAGGGAAATCTGGTCTGCCATGTTTACCCTTGTTACTACCATAACCCTATGTTAAGCAGATTAGAAAATGAATGGCTTGTTATGGTGTTTGCTCTTTATAGTTACATGATAATATCTTAAAATTGTAAGGTATCTTCACCAGTGTTTCTATGAGGCACTGTTCCATTTCAAAGTGCTTCTTGATTCAGTGCTGGGGACCCCTGCCTCACATAGGCAGCCAAACTGTGAACCAGGGCCCCCAACCACATAATTCTTCTGTGGCACATAGCTTTATATCATACCTTGACTCAGTCTATATTCCCAACTCAGATAAGAAAATTGCAATAACTATCAAGACTCTACATGCCTATGATTGGTAGAGTTCACTTCCATCCTTAAACCACTGAATCTTGGTGTGGTCTACAGTATCACATGACATACTTCTGGGTAGGGTTACCACCTGACCTCCAAGCCCTATATGGACAGTTGTGATATGATGGGGAAAACATGAAAATGGCAAAAGTCATGAGGTTTGAAGACAAAAACAGTTCCTGTTTCATTTAATAGCCGAGGAAAACAATTATTCTGTATCGAAACGTGTAAATATTATATGAAACACGTAAGTAACTCAAATTCTATACGAATTACTTTGCTTTTATTTTGGCATGCACGTGAAGTCCAGTAACTGCACTGGATGTGGGTATGATATGTCTTGCAAAGTTACAGGTTTCCATAAAGTCTCACTTAAGGCATTTGAAAATGTGTCAACTGTAACGTCTGTCAGCTCCTTAACTTACAATTGTTGCGTGCTTATTATTTATTTTTAACGCGATATGCCTTTGTAAGCACTGTAACTGGACCATGACAGAAAACAGCCCTGCAAGTCCAGCTTACCCACTTGAAAATTAAATAAATAAAATAACATTAAGCGTTATTATTTCATAACATCAGGAATTCCGTACACCAGCTATAATACCCTCGAACGCTAGTTAAATACAGAGGCAAAGTAATTCGTTCACTGACCTTGCACCTTCACTTAGTTCTCCATGAGTATTATAGTTGACAGTCATGATCCTCACAGATTTTTTAAAAACAATTTCTCCTTTCTGGAGATACTGCAAAGTCCTCCGAATAGGATACCTGCCTTTCATAGGCATTGTGAGTAGGGTTGTAAGTTTAAATCAGACAAACCATTTACAATAATTTAATGGAATCAGCTATCACATCATTCACACCACGCAAACCAACCGCCCACATTATGACGCAAAAAAACACGTCCTAGCGACTCAACCGTGTTTGTTGGCTCTTAAAGTTGACGTTATCAAATTCGCGCAGTTGATTGTTATGGAGAGGTGGAGTCTAGACTGTTCACAGTAGAGGAGCAAGAATCTTGCGGCTAAGATTGCCTTTTCCACTGTATAATTTAGACGTGTTCAGCTACGGGATGTAGTCACTGTACTGTAGTATACTTTGCGGCAGTTGTCAGCTTTTTTTTTTGAGTGGAAATTTGCTGACTGCAAACAGCGATGGATAGCCAAGTCTGGAAAAATGTTTGACGCTATAACCAGTGTGGTGGGGCGCTGTGTATAATATCAATTTAAGAAGAAAATCGTGCGTTCTTTCATTCATAAAATTATTTTTGAAGACATACTTCTCAACCTCTTAGTGTAAGAAAGCTGGACAAAAGCCTGACGTAATGGGTGGGGCGAAGGCCCAAAACTACGGACAGATTTTAAATATTGCTCATAAACTCAGAAAGTTACTAGAATAACAGGATTTGTTTTAATATGATTTTTTTCTGAAGGGTACGAAGTTTGAAACTTAAACGTATGCCATTATTTAGTGACTTCCGTTCTTACGTCACAGTAGCATACATCCATCTCAACCGTCCAGATTTTTGCCTCATATTTTTTTTTCTCATAAAATTCTGTTTTTCTGGCAAATCATTAAGGACTGAAGTCAGGAAAATAATGAGACGCATTTGAGCGTCAGACTTCATATCCTTCAGAACAATTAATGCTAATACAAAACCTAATATACTGTCATCTGCTAAGAATGTACGATTCTTTGTCGCCTCCTTTTTTGTGCCTTTGTCCAGAGTTAAGAGGTTGAGAGGTATCCACAGTAATTTACCAAAAACACACACATTTTATGAGGAAAACAAAAATATCAGGCAAAAATCTAGACAGTTGAGAGGTATGTAATTTGAAGCATTGGTTGGCTTTTATGAATGGCAATGGTTGCATAGTCATGCCTCTGCAGTCGGGTTTTTGCAGAATGTCACCGATTTTTTACTTTTTCACCTGCACCTTGTAAAACTTTCTATTTTCTGGTAAATCACACAGGATCACAGTTAAGTCGTTAATTCCATATTCCGTATGTCCAGAAAACTCTCGTTAATACAAACCTGTTCTTTTAACTTTATAAAAGTGACTTAGAGCAATGTTAAAAAAAAAAAAGTTATGCCTTACCCTATCGTTCCATCTGTGTTGTAGATCTTTATTCATTTATTACTGTTAGGACTTCGGTTCCGTCCTCAGAACCAACACGGCCAGTACCAAGCTCGCGCCAGCCAAAAACTCTCTCGCAAAGACCTACCCACAATGCCCCTCTCATAGTCTCTTCAGATCGAGTTTGCCCACCATTATAGTATAGAAGTGATAATAGTGATAGTATGAGGCTCTGTCTGAGCAGACACTTTAAGTAATAAGGAAATCCTAAAGTCCACCAGGAGTCCAGACAGGGAGAAGGAGGGCGGGAAGTAATGAATGAATAAAGATCTTCAACACAGTTGGAACGTTATGGTAAGACATAACTTCTTTATCTGATGTTGTATATCTTTATTCATTCCTTACTGTTAGGACCGAGTCCCCAGCGAGTTGAGTCCTGGGTGGCCCTAAGGAAGGAAATTCCTGAGCACCTCGTCTCCTGGGAGGCCAAATCCAATTTGTAATGAGTAATAAAGGTATGAGGTCTTGCTCAAGTGGCTGCTGTGCAGATATCATCCATAGAGGCTCTGGAAAGAAAAGCTACTGAGGTAGCCATCGATCTAGTAGAGTGAGCCTTTATTCTGGAAGGTAAGGACACTTTATTTAGATGGTAGATGAAAATAATGGCATTTTTGAACCAAGAAGATAAAGTCATTTTGGAAACAGGCTTAGCCATTCTGGGCCCTGCAAATGCCACAAACAATTGATCCCTTTTTTCTGAAAGATTTAGTTCTGTCCAAGTAGAAACGAAGTTGCCTATGAACATCGAGGGTATGCAGAAGGTATTCCCCTCAATTTGAATGGTGGGAAAAGAAAACCAGTAGGTCAATAGATTAATTAATGGAAAAAACAGAAATGATCTTGGGCAAAAAGGTGGGATCAGTACGTAGAGACACTCTTTCCCTATGAAAAATCAAGTAAGGCCTCTTGACACTCAAGGCCTGCAACTCAAATACTCTTCTCGCTGAGGTAAGAGCTACTAGAAGTAGAGTTTTCCAAGACAAAATTTTTATATCACAGGAGTTAGAAGGCTCGAATGGAGGACTCGTTAATGACTGAAGCACCAATGTCAAGTCCCATGGTTCTATAGGAGGCTTAATATGTAATACTCCTTTCATGAAGGTTTTGCACAGTCGGTGTGACATAGATGAATTGCCATTTCCATTGTAAAAGTTTGCAATAGCTGCAAAATGCACTATAATTGTCAATGCTGAAGCTCCTGCGTGCAATGGGGTAGTGAGGTATTGAAGGATCTTATGAATAGGCATGAAAAAGGGGTCTATGTTCTGGTCCTTGACCCATCTAGGTAACCTAGTCCACTTACTGGAATAAATTTTTCTGGTGGACGGTTCATACAAAGCCAGAAGGATCTTGTGAACAGGGGATGAAGTATCAGGCAGCCTGGAAATCATCGGAAGTGGAGAAACCAAGCTGTGATCTTGAGGCTGTGGAGATTGGGGTGAATCAGTCCCTGAGGATGAGACAGCAGACCTTGGGATTGATCAAGGACCCACTGGCTGAGAATCGGGCGAGGGCATAGGAATGGGAACCAGACTTGACTGGGCCAATAAGGAGCAATGAGGATCACTTTGCTTCTCAACATTTGAGCTTTCTGTAGAAACTTCGGGATGAGGGGAAATGGGGGAGGGGCATACAGTAGACCCGGGGCCAATCGTGTGTCAGAGCATCCCTCAGTGACTCCCTGTGAGGGGGGAATCAGGGAAAAATAGCTTCTGCATTTGTTGTTTAGGGGTGAAGCAGACAGGTTGCAGCAAGGCCTGACCCAATAGCAGAAAAACTGATCCGCTATGATTGGATCGAGGGACCACTCATGAGGCATCAAAATGTTCCTGCTCAGATTGTCTGCAATAAGATTGGAACTCCCGGGAAAGTGCGTTGCTATGAGAAAGAGTTTGGAAGCCATCGCCCAATGCCAGATTCTCATGGTTTCCCGACACAGGGTGTAAGACCTGGTTCCACCTTGTTTGTTGATGTACCAGACGACTGACGTCTGATTGAATTGCAATGGTCCTGGAAAGAAGGGATGTGTGGAACGCTTGCAGCGCTAAGCGAACTTCCCTCAATTCCAGGATATTTAGGTGCAAATTGGCCTCCATCGGGGACAAGGTGCCTTGGACTGTCTTTCCCTGGAAATGCCCCCCACCCTAACAGGGAAGCTTCACTCGTCACTGTGGCCCTGGGCTGGAGAAGACAGAACAGTCGACAACAAAGATTTGTTTCTGGCTTCATCCAGCATAGCATTTCTTTTTTGCAAAGATTTGTAAGGTGTATCATGTGATCGAGTGGGTGGGTTAAGATTGACCATTGTGATGAAAGAAGCCACTGTAATAGTCTCATGTGCAACCTCGCCAGTGGTACTAAGGTAATGGTTGCTGCCATAGAGCCCAATACTTGTAGTACAAGGCGTGCTGGTACAAATGTCTGCAGGAGGAGGACTTCAATCTGGTTTCTTATTTTTGAAAGCCTGTGAGAAGGAAGAGAAGCTTGACAGGACGTGTCGAAGATCGCTCCAATGAATTCCAGTGCTCTTGTTAGAGACGTATGATTTGTCTATGTTGATCGTGATACCTAGGCGAAGAGTGAGGCCTTGAGTGTAAGACAGACTGAAAATGAGAAGATTCCTGGTTGTGGTGGTAAGGGGCCAATCGTGTAGATATGGAAACACTTGGAATCCTTGTAGTTGGAGATGAGCTACTACGACTGCTATACATTTGGTGGACACTCTGGGGGCTGTCGAGAGCAAAAGGGCAGTACCCTGAACTAATGATGATGGTCTCCCAACCGGAAATGGAGAAATCTCCAGGAGCATTTGTCCATCTTTATGTGGTAATACGCTTCCTGGAGGTCTACAGAGCACATCCAGTTGTCCTTCTTCAGAAAGTGGAGAATGGACTGTACTGTGACCATCCGGAATTTTTGAGGTTTGATGAATTTGTTTACTAAGCTGAGATCCAGGATTGGTCTCCAGTCCCCTGTCTTTTTTGCACTAAAAAGAACCTCGAGTAAAAGCCGGATCCTCTTTGGTCTGGTGGGACTGGTTGGATGACTTTTTCTGAGCAGCTTTTCGATTTCTAAGGTTGCAGCCTCCCTCTGACCAGGTGGGACATCGGAGATTCGTTTTACAGGTCTGGGAGTGAGGTCGAATGCGACATGATAGCCTCTGGATATTATTCTCTGCACCCATGCATCTGTTGTTATGAGTTGCCAGGCCTGTAGGTGCAGAGAAAGTCGACCCCTAACTCCTTCCAGAGGAAAGCAATCAGGCCACTGTTCAGGAGCGCTGGAAGGGTTGGCCAGAGAAGGAATCCCTAGCGCCCTGGTTGCATGGACCCCCTCTGCCCCAAAAGGAGCATCTTCCGGATGAGTTGCCCCCTCTGCCCCGGGGTGATTGCTTGTCACGAGTGTCACGAAAAGATCCTTGGGACTTCTTGAACCACAATTTTCCTCCCCTCTGATTCCTGGAGTAAGACTTCTGGGGGGTGGAAAAACATATGCCCACAGCAGACAAGGTCTTTCCATCCTTCTCACTATGTGAAAGTGTGTCTCTTACTTTGGGACCAAAAAGGGAAGATTTGTCAACAGGCACGTTGACAAAGGAAGATTTAAAAGGGTCCACGAAGTCACACAAATGCATCCAAGTATGCCATCTCATAAGAATGCCCAATGCGGATGCTTGAGCTGCCCCCCTCAGTAGTGTGAAAAATCAAGCACATCAAGGAGTTTGAAATTGATTCCAAGGTGTTAGCTGAGAGGCAACAGTATCACGCACCTCCTCAGGCAGTACCTCCCCCAAAGAGGCAGACATTTTTGAAACTGGGTCTCTTTGGAGGTGAGTAAAGTGTGCCAGGTAATTCAGAGACGGAATGGCAAAAGTCGCTGAAGTGTAGGACCGCTTCCCCAGTCTGTCCATAGTAGAGACTCCCTGTTCAGGGGATGAACAGTGGAACTGTCTTCCACCAGTTCCCTCTTGGTGGCCACAGCCACGACCATGGAATCGACTACCAACTGTTTGGACCAATTGGGTTGGTTTTCAGGAGTGGACAAAATTTTATCTGGCCTCCGTGAGACAGGTTTTATGTTGTCTGGGGCCTTCCAGGCACACTGCACGATAAGTTGAATGAGTTCATCTGCAGGTGGGTTCACCTAGGAAGTAGATGGTCGAGCATGGAAAGCCTGCAAGAACACCTGTTCCTCCGAAGGGTTGGAGGGCTACCAGTCTCCCCTCCCCTCTGCTTGAGGATCTTGAGAATGTCTCCAAATGAGACCGTGGGGATCCCACTCCCTCAATCCAATCAGTGTCTTCAGTGATGGACTCCTTAGGGGACTCAAGATGCTTCCTCTTGCAAAGTTCCTTCCGGAGTGGCTCCCCAGTGGGGTCTTCTGAGGAGGACTCCAGAGAAAGGGTTCCCTTGAAGGGCAGGTCTTATGGCTCCCGTGCTTGAGGTTTCACAGTAGGAGGGTGGGACAGCTTTGTGCTAGAGTGGGGTTCTGGTTCTGATGCCAATGGTGTCAGCTGCGAGCCTGTTGAAGCAAGGACCCTCTCCATCACCTGGAAAGCAGGCCCACCTGAGAAGAGATGGGAGCCCGGAACTGAGAAGGACGACCTCAGAACTGGGGTCACACCCCGCCCTGAGGAGCCTGCCTCCAGGTGAGGAGCTCCAAGAGGATCGACAGCTGCTGAGAGAGCTGTGGCCGTAGATGGCGACACAGAAAAAATAGGCGTCAAACTAGGTGCCATGGTGCCAACAGCCCAGTCACTGCCCCAGGAGTGTACCAGTTTCAAAGGAGCTGTGGTGCCAAGAGTAATTGGTGCCGACAGGGAAGGCTCCACTGTCAGAGCCGAGACAGTATGCACCGGGATGGCCATCGGTACCAAATTCTGTGGAGGTTGGAGGAGGATAAACAGGAGAATATACTGTGAGAGCTTCCATTCCAAGAGGGAGGGAAGACCTAGTCTGGGGGTTAATCCTTCAACTGCCAGAAGCTGGTCCACAACCCTCACTACATCCTTTTCCAAAAGACTCCTGGTGGATCTGAAGGACGCTGCCGATGGAGAGTCTGGTCTCTCAAAAAAAGGACTAAAGTGTTGTCCCAAAAAGGGGTCATAAGATGGTGAATGCCTAGTTCTGAGAAGGTGCTCGACTTTCGGAGCCAAAGGCGACATTACCAGTCGAGCCGTGTAAGGTATCGGCACCATGGCCGGGGATGGTGCCGATGCAGGTACAGTAGTCGGAGCCTGTGTCACAAACAAAGTCAGCACCGTGGGGGATGGTGCAGGGGACGGTACAATGGAAGGAGTCTGAGTCAGAATCAAGGGCAGCACCGAGGGAGAAGACAGAGACCGTGGTGCCGAAGCTGATTGCGCCGATGGTGCAGGAGAAGCCCGGTGTCGACTCAGTTCCAAGGAGGACGGGGATGTCGGAACCGAAAAACTTTGTTTCTCCGTATGCTTTTTTACGTCTGGTGAGGCCTCCGTCCCAGAAAGAGCCTTCATGAAGGGTGATTTCAGCATACCCTTTAGAATAAGCTTGTTCTTGCATTCAGCCAACGTATGGTTGCTGAAGCTAGAGCAAATGTCACAAGAAACATTAAGGTAGTCAAAGCTTAAACAATAAGCACACCGGGCATGACCATCTGAATTGGGCATCTTACGCCCACACTTATCTCACTGTTTAAACCCAAGCTTGGCCTTATCCGCCATAATGACAGACTAGTACTACCACACAACTAACTATATCTAGCAACAAGAGATAGGATAGTGAAAGAAAGCACTTTTTTTTAATACAGACAACAGGAAAAAGAGTACCAACAATGGTACTAAGCAATACCAAAAGGTAAGAGGAGGTTCTACAAGGTAGGGAGAGAGGGAGTAGTATCAACGATGGTACGAAAGAAGTTACCAAGGTAGTGGGTAGGGTTTAGTCAGGAAATGAAGAGGTAGAGATGCAAAATAATAAAAACTGTCTAACAAACACTAAAGACTCGGAAAAAACACACAAAAAAAAGCTACACTTAGCTGAGAGAAGGCTTGGCACATCTGACAGTTAACGCGACAAACCAGATCTGGAGAGATTATAAGAGGCGCATTGTGGGTAGGTGTTAGCTGAGAGTTTTTGGCTGGAGCGAACTTGGTAATGGCCATGTCAGTTCTGAGGATGGAACCAATGTCCTAGCAGTAAGGAATCAATAAAGATTTACAACATCAGATGAGTGCTTATGTTTTTGATAATTTCCACCCATTATTTTTGGATTGATCTAGGACTGCTCAGCAAAGAAGTTGAATGGTTGGTGCAATGTATGATCAGCAGTTGTCAGATAAAAATGTAGACACTGTAAACATGTCAGTGTCGGGGGCAGAAAGCATACATTTTGTCATTCTCAGTGAATGAGAGAATTGATTAGCTGAAAAAAAAAATGCCACATAGAAGCAAGGACACAAACACTTTACCTCTCTGTTGCTTTTTTTGTGCTTTAAAGTGTTTGTGACTTTTTATGCTGAGAATTGATTAGCTCTTATTATTGTTTGTTGCATTTACTGTTTTTTTGTTTTGTTTTTTTTAGGAATGTAGCTTTACTAGCTGCATGCAGCCATCAATTTAAAGGGCAGGTAAGCAAAGGAGAAAACACAAACACTGCAAACGGATCAGTCTGATAGACATTACATCTGAGTATGCATAATACCCACAGGGAACTAAAAAAGTACAGTTGTGTAAAATCTTACCATAACAGCAGATGTCCTTGCCTTCACCGCTGCAGTATTCCTTACTAATGGGGATTCCCTGCCGTGAAGCCCTCTGTCTGGCCAGTTTACAAAAGATTTCCGTTGCTTTAAGGTACACTGAATGTCACCTGCTTACTCCTTGCATAAGGTAGGGCATAAAGGTGGCATTCAGGCATACCATTCCTCAGAACAAATTGCCCCAGTAGGAACAGCAGTCCAAGGAGAATCTGCACAGCCAGGAAGGGGAAAAGACCAGGGGGATGGAGGGGAGGGAGTGAATACTGCAGCGGTGAAGACAAGGACATCTACCGTTATGGTAAGATTTTACACAACTGTACTGTGTCCTTACATTCACCACTGCAGTATTCCTTACTTATGGGAGAGTGTAAAAGCTCAAGAAGCAACCTGGGAGGAGGAAGCAGCAGAGCCCTCCAAGAAGCCATAAAGAATGGCAGCAGCAAAGCCAGCTCTGGTCCTGGAGATACCATCCAACTGGTAATGTTTGGTAAAAGTATGCACAGAAGTCCATGTAGCCGCTTCAAGAATAGAATTAGTATCCAAGCCTTTGAAAAAAGCACCAGAAGAAACCACAGCTCTAGTGGAATGAAGTTTAATAGAAGAAGGAAGGCTCTTGCCATGAAAAGTGTAACAAAAGGAAATAGCCTTTGAAATCCAAGTGGAAATAGTTTGCTTGGAAACAGCCAAACCTAAAGACCTAGGATGAAAGGAAATCAATCACTGGTCAGACTTCCTGATAGCTTTAGTTTTATCTCAATAAAATCTGAGCTGTCTATGTACATCTAAGGTATGCTACACCCCCTCACTGTCAGATTGCAGAGAGGGAAAAAAAGGTAGGCAAATTAATAGACTGATTAAGTGACAACTCATTAACCACCTTGAGCATAAAAGAAGGATTAGTACACAAGGACACCCTGTCCTCATGAAATATCAAAAAAGGTGGACAAGCCATAAGGGCATGCAACTCAAGACACCCATCTGGCAGAAGTAAGAGCTAACACAAGAACTGTCTTCCAAGAAAAATGTTGCAAGGAAGCTGAAACAGCAGGCTCAAAAGGACCCTGAGTCAATTTTTCCAGACAAACTTAAGATCCCAGGGAGGAGGAACAGGCTTCCTGGGAGGTCTAATATTAAGGATGCCTTTAAGAATCTGTTTAGCCTCAAATCTAGAAGCTAACGGGGGAGTTAAAGGCAGACAGGCAGAAAGAGCTGATAAGTGGGCCTTGATAGAATAATAGGCCAAACCAGCATTGAGCAATTTACACAAATAAGAAGGAACATCCACAGAAAGTGGGTCCAGGTCATGAGAAAGACACCAAATGGAAAACCTTTTCCATTTAGTAAGATTTCCTAGTAGTAGGTTTCCTGGCCTCCTGCAGCATATCCTCAGAAGAAAGTTGTCTATGAGGAATCAAAATCTTATCACCCACAGTGTCAGTTAAACTGTGGACAGGTGGGGATGGATGAGAGATCCCTCATCTTGTGTGAGGAGATCCACCCTGTGAAGTAACTTGTGATGATTGCCCCTGGCAAGATGCAGACGTAGAAGGAACCAATGCTGTCGCAGCCAAAGGGGAGTCACCAACAAGATTTTGGGAGCATCCTGTTGAATCTTACAGGACTGTTGGAATGAGAGGAAGGGGAGGGAATGCTTAAAGTAACATCCCCTTCCAAGAAAATGCGAGAGCTTCCACCTTCCAGACCAGAGGACCTGGGACTCTGGCACAAAATAGAGGAAGTTTGTTCAAAGGGGAGGCAAAGAGATCTACTTGAGGAGTACCCCACTGGTAACCAATGCCAGAAACACATCCCTGTGAAGCATCCATTTCAGGGATTGAGTGAAGGACCTGCTGAGATTACCACAACATTCTGATCTGAAGGAATGTAAACTGCGTGGAGTTGCACGATATTGGATAGCCAGATCCCATACCAGAAGTGCCAGCCAGCAAAGACAGTATGATCCCATGCCCACCTCTTTGTTGATGTACCACATGACTGTGGTATTGTCCGTGAATACCTTGAGAGGTCCCACAGAGAAGAGAGGATGAAAGGTCTGAAGAGCTAGCAAAAGAGCCCTCATCTCTTTGATGTTGATGTGCTCCTTCTGCTGATGAGATGACCACACTCCCTGAACCTTCAGGGAGGCAAACGCTCCCCATTCCACATCTGAAGCGTCTGTGAACAGATCATGAGAGGGAAGCAGATGCTGAAACGGGAGCCCTAGATTCAGAGACAACTGCTGAATCCACCACAGAAGATCAGCCTTGAGACAAGGGAGAAGAGGACAGGAAAGTCTAGAGGATGTGCATGCTGAAGCTACACTGACTTCAGAAACCACTGGAACTTCCTCATGTGGAGCCTGGCCAGAGGAAGCATTGGAATGGTGGAAGCCATGAACCCCAGAGCTATCAGAAACTCCCTGGCTGAAATGGAGGCCAGGGGGGAAGAAGAGTTTGAAAGAAAGAAATGAGAGTTAATGTCTTTGGAGGAGGCAGGGATGCCAGCATTGGTACCGTTTGAAACCTACAACCCATAATGATCCTGAGAAGGAATAGTAATGAATGCAGTGCTGCAAAAGTAATCCAAACAGAATTTATTTTAAAGCGCTTTTCGTCTGCTACTAATGGCAAACTTCTTCAGAATAAAAACTTGTTCTAATCAAACTCATTTTATACAAGTCACATAATTGATTAATGGCTCAATTAAGTACTCATTAAACATTAAAAAGACAGTAGTGAAAAATTCCAATGGTAAAAAATAAAAATTAAAAAATTGGTTAAAAACTCATTTTTGTGTTTACATTCATACAATATGTAATCAACAGGATGTAAACTTGATTACTCGAATGTGTTAATACTTGGATTGATGTATTTCTGCTATGTAAAACAGTCTATCTCTTAAGGCTTAACATACTGAGGAAACAGCCTATAGAACATGCTTCATTAAGGCCAGGGGGGTGGTAGGATTCCAACCTGATTTGCCAATACAGCTCCAAAACTAATAGTTTTAATGAAGACGGACCCCCTCTACTGTCATTGCCAACCTGGTCAATTCCTATAAATTTGAATTGGTGGTTTGGGTATTCTGAAACATGTTTGGCCAATGCATTAGTGAGCTTACATTTCCTAATAGCATACTGATGTTCGTAGATTCTTTCTTTGAATTTACGTTCAGTTTTACCAACGTAATGGGCAGTACAATTTTGACATTGAGCTAAATATACTAACAGTTTTGAATTACATGTGAATCTGTGTTTAAGTTTGTATTCACCCTTATTGATGTTGAATCTGTTAGATTCCATGATGTATCTGCAGTAATTGCAATTATGACATCTAAACATCCCTGGAGTTCTGACTAGTGAGTGTTTCATTTCAAACCAAGATTTTAGATTCCTCCCTTTTTTGTAAGTCACTAAAGGTATAGTCCCTAGTTTGGTGGATACTGTGGAATCCACACCAAATAACTGCCAATTCTTCTGGTTGAATTACTTTTGCAGCACTGCATTCATTACTATTTCTCGATGCTGTTTGGTTCAACTTAAGCACTATTACCGTGTTTCAACAGTTTGGAGAGTACTTTTTGGCTTGCTCAGTTTGTTTTTACACAGTCGGTGTTCATTTATTCTTTGGTATGGATCCTGAGAAGGAGTCAGGGAAGACTTGTTGAAGTTTATTGTGAACCCCAGGCTCTGATAAAAAAATGGTAAAATGAAGAGTTTGCAAACAGACCTCTGGAGAAGATGCCTGAATCAGCAGGTCATCCAAATAAGGAAAGATTTGGATCCCTTAAAGCCTGCAAAAGGCAATCACAGGAGCGAGGCATTTGGTGAACACCCTTAGGAAAGTAGAAAGGGCAAAGCACAGAACTGAAAATGCCAGGAAACAACAGAGAAACAAAAATCTCATGAAAAAGAGGATGGATCGGAATATGGAGATAAGCATCCTTGAGGTCCAGAGACAACAGAATGGGCTGAGGGAGCAAGAGAGGAAAAAGGGACTGAAGGGACAACATCTGAAAGGAAGACACCTTCAGAAAGGTGTTCAGATGGGAGAGGTCTAGAATAGATCTCCAAGTACCTTGTTTTCTGGGCACTAGAAACATTCTGGAATAAAACCCTTTCCCCCTTTGGGACACAGGCACTTCTTGAATAGTACCCTGAGACAAGAAGTCCCGAAGAACCTCTGGGAAAAAAGGAAGCTGTTCCTAAGGAGGCTGAGGAATGCCCATAAAAGGGGGGTGGAAAATCCAGGTCATGAAGTACCCTTGACGAATGATTGACAAAACCCAAGAATGCTGGGTGATCCGGAGCCAAACAGGAAGAGAGAGAGAAAGGTGAAGACACAGAGGAATGTGGCTGGGAATGGGTGGATAATCAGACACTACCTGGTTTGTCAGGAAAGGAAGGCTTAAGAATCCCTGCAGTCTGAGTGGCTTTAGCAGGAGGAGTCCGTTTACTACCCTTTTTACCTTTAGAAGGAGGGCGAGACTGCCTACGAACAAAGGCTGGCTTAGAAGGGTAGTTCTGTTGAAATTTAGGCACAAGAGAAACAAAGATGTGCTTAATTTCCTGTAAAGCCTGCCCTTGTCCTGAAGAGACTTAAACCAGCAGCCACTTCAAACAAAAGTGTATTATCCAGAGGAGCATCCAGCAACTTAGCCTTAATATCATCAGGCAAAGGTTGAAGCTGAAGCCAGGAATATCTCCTCAGAACCGAGCCAGAAGTAGCAGCTTTTGAAGAGACATCTTGCAGCATCATAACTACATTTGATAGAATGATGAACTACTTGAGAGGAAGTCCCAAGCAAGGAAAGAGCAGAAGATTTACTCTCAAGAGTCTGGAAGATCAGAAAGAACCTGACAGGCCTGAGAAAGAAGAGCCAAAACATACCTAGAAATATTGGTCTGATAATGAATAGCCCTAAAGGCCAGGGTAGAGGAAGTATAAACCTTCTTACCCAGCCTATCCATGGTTCTACTCTCCTTGTCAGAGAGTGGACGAAGGAAGCAATTGAGACAGCTTATCAGAGGCTACAGACACCACAGAGGGGTCAGCAGCAGGACATTTAAACATAAAGGAACAATCCTCAGACACCCTGTAAAAACCTGTCAGACTTCCTGGGAGCAGGAGGCAGAGAATCTGGCACTTTAGAGGCAGTGGAAAAAACATCCAATAAAGCAGGCAAGACAGGAGGAATGGCTGCAGATTTAGGAGATTCCATTTGCAGTAACTCGTAGTATCTCTAATGGATATCCAAAACCTGGGCACAACTCCACTTAAAAAAGTCCATCATCCTAGAGATCGTGTCCCCAAAGGAAATTTCCTCAAAGGGATTATCAAGAGTATGAGAATCCTCCTCCTCAGACCTGTAGTCTAAAGGAGAAAGAATCTGGGCAGAACAAGCAAGGGAGTCATCATCAGAATCTGCGTCAAAACAATGGAATTCTCTGGGCCTTTTAGGGGAAGAGGTGGACCAAGGAGGAGCAGGAACTGAAACCCATTGAGGAGGCCGCAACAACAAAAAAGCATTAAATAACCCCTGTGTAAAGGCCTGCCACTCACTCTGTGGATCCCTAGGAGCAGAAGAGACAGGGTTTATTTTCTGTTTTTTCTTCAAAGGGACAGCCGTCCTGGAAACCTGAGAAGGCACAGACTCAGGATGGTATTCCCCAACTGCAGTGCAGAACCCCATTAGACCCCTCGGAAACGGTCAACCCTGGTTCCCTCTGAATGCCCAAAACGGATGCCTGCAAAGCCTCATCAGACGTGCTGCCTGCCAAATCATCACCGGCGTCAGACCTAGACACAGTAGAAGTATCTGACAAAACAATCCAAACAGAACAGGAGCCTAACAGTAGCCAGCAGAAAAAAAATGTTAATCCCAAAAGCACTTTGCACTTTGGGATTAACATTTCTTTCTGCTGGCTACTGTTGGGCTCCTGTTCTGTTTTGGATTGTTCATTTCTTCCGCCCAGTTTTATTTGTTTATCTGACAAAACAACTGGGTGAGCCTCCGGGTGCATAATAACCTCAGGAGAAACACCCAGCAGAGGCTGGACAGCAGAAGATTCCAGCCTTACCTTATTCACCTTTTTTCAAAAAAAAAAACAAGTCAGGAACCAAGCGAATAGCTGCACCTTCTTTTATTACACACTTCTGGTACCACGGCTAACAAGCCTTCAAGGAATAAAATCTTACATTATTGCAGCCTTTTTAAATCCCATTCATTTTGTATGTAAATACATTTCATTCACCAAACCTTTAATTAATAAAAAACGTCACCCAAGCTTAAAGGCATAGTTCCCTTAGGTGAAAGAAAAGACTGACATAAAATACACTGTGAAAAATACACTGTAAAACCCGCATTAATCTACCACAAACTAAATGCATAATTATAAACATTTCTTTGAAACTATCTTCTTTTTCTTTCGGCTTTTCCCAGTTAGGGGTCGCCACAGCAGATCACCTGTCTGCTCATGATTGGCAGTGGAGTTTTACAGTGTCGAGTTGCCAGCCCAGCGCCCAACCTTCCACAGAAGGCACACACACTCACACCTAGGGCCAATTTAATTTACATTACGTAACTACCTTACCACTTTCATTATTATCTAGCAGAATTTATAACAACATTCACACTACAACTACATAACATATGCATACATACATACATACATACAAACAAATTAATAAACATCTGCCTGTGTAAAAACATAATGTTCAGTCAAACCCCATAGCTGCTTTAAAGCTGTCCACTGTATTTTACTTAAATTCCAAATATTTGAATTTCTAGCGAAATGCTTATAAGCAACTTCTATTTGTTTGCACAACACAGTTTCAAACATGTTAACTGCTACAGACATTTTGGGAGGTACAAAAGAGCTTACAGAGGGAACCTTTGGAACAATCAATTTGCCATACCCAGTTGCAATCAGGAATTTGGATGGATTTGTTATTAATGGAAAGAAATTTTGGATTAAAAATGAATTTAAATGTGACTCTTGTGGGGTCATTTATATTATTGGGTGTGGATGTACACCAACAATGTGGTATATTGGGCAAACAAAAAGGAAGGTAAAGTTGAGGATAATGGAACACTTGGGTGATGTTAGGAATTTGAGATTAGAGAAACCAGTGGCCCAACATTTTTGTTCTGTCCATGAAGGAAACGTAGATAGTTTTTTCTTCAGTGTTCTGGCTAGACCCTTTGGAACTAATAATATGGGGGGGAGGAATTTTATCATCAATTTAGGAATCTTACAGCCACATGGGTTGAATTTGAAATTAAACTGGGATATCTAATGAATACAATTCATCTCAGATCATCAGCTTATTCAATGTTCAGATGTTTATTAATTTGTTTGTATGTATGTATATGTTATGTAGTTGTAGTGTGAATGTTGTTATAAATTCTGCTAGATAATGAAAGTGGCATTACATAATGTAAATTAAATTCATTATAGATTCAAAGTAAGAAATGTTTATGATTATGCATTTAGTTTGTGGTAGATTAATGGAGATTTTTATAGTGTATTTTTCACAGTGTATTTTATAATATGTCAGTCTTCTCTTTCACCTAAGGGAACTATGCCTTTAAGCTTGGGTGGTGGTTTTTATTAATTAAAGGTTTGGTGAATGAAATGTATTTACATACAGAATTGATGGGATTTAAAAAGGCTCCAGTAGTGTAAAATTTTATTCCTTGAAGGCTTGTTATCCGAGGAACCAGAAGAAGTGTGTAATAAAAGAAGGTGCAGCTATTCGCTTGGTTCCTGACTTGTTTTTTGTTTTTGTTTTTTTTAAATTCATGGTGCACTTTGGACTTTGTGCTGTGTGTACTTACGTATGCATCTTCTTCCCAGATGGCTGACCATCGGGGAAGGAAGTTCCATCCATAGTACCCACAGCAAGAAGCTTAAGCCGCTGGTTCTCAAAGTACAAGGAAAGGGAAGAAAGCCTACTATGAAGAGTTTTGGGGACAAACACCTGACAAATTGAACAAGACATATGGTCGTAAGCAGCACCAAGGCAAAAAAGACGTGATGGTCTTCATGTGGAATCAGTCTCCCACACTGGCATTTACCCTTACTGGATGACAATAACTCCAAACAGCACTAAACAAAACAGAAAAAGTAACCAAAAATCCAACTGAGTACTTATCTGCAACTGTCAGGACTACAGCAAACAGGAGCAAGCACAGAAAAGCCAATAAACAGAAAAACAGTAAAAAATAAAATGGATGTATGCAACAGACCAGCAGTTAAAACAGCATTTGGACTGGCAGCAAAAAGTTCTGAGGATTGTACGCCTGAACATCACCTTTATGCCCTACCTTATGCAAGGAGTAAGCAGGTGATGTTCAGCGTACCTTAAAAAGGAAATCTTATGTAAACTGACCGAACAGAGGGCTTCACAGCAGGGTAACCCCATTAGTAAGGAATACTGCAGCGCTGAATGTAAGGACATGTGATATTACCCTTGGTTTGGTCTGTAGCCCTAGGTATATCTTTTCAACTATTGCACAGGATGACTAATGGAAAGCTACTTTTGTTGGAGGGTAGACATACTACTTTTCTTATTAGTTGCTATAGTGGCACCATTTTTCCCTTCCTTGCTGAGTTTTTCTAAGTCTTCCATAAGAAATGTATAATCATTTTAATCAGTCTGTTAGTGTCTTAATGTTTTTTTCCTACTTGTTACAACCATCAACCACCCTTGTGAGGAAAAATGATTACTTTTGTTTTCCCTGAACTTTCTGCTTGAGACATTGGGCCAGATTCAGTAAAGCCTACACTATGGGGGTAATTCAGTAAGCCCTACATGGAGCAATTCTCTATGTAGGAATAGTGCCGCAAACCGAACATGAAGTCATGAGGCCGAATGATCCAGAAAACAAGGCTGGGGGCATGCACAAGCCCCCCAGCACTGTTCCATCATGGAGGCGATGGCATAATGCAAATTAGGTGAATTTGCAATCCAGGAAACAGACAGACATCCATGTAGGAGCCGTGTCTGCAGGAAAAATGTAAGCAGTTACTAACCGTATACCGGAATGTAAAAATAAAAAAGGGGCTGTGACAACTCAAAATAAAAGCATGTATTAGGTGCAATAGGCATGCCAATGGCTAAAACTATGGCCTTTGACATTGAAAACTGATGCAATTAATGAACAATCAAAGGTTTTTGTTTAAGCTGAGTCTATATTAGAACATCGAAGTTTCAAAACTTCTAATGTTCTAATATCGACCCCTATTCAGTGAAAGCTGAAAATATCGAAGCAACAGAAAACCACATTTTTTCCTAGGGAAAGAATTCAGTTGTCCGTTTCTGTTTCTTGTACTCACTTTCCTCACTTATCTAGAGGAAAATGTTTTTTTATTCAGGCATGTCCAAGGGTCAGCTCCCAGTGTTCTGTCCTATCTGATGAATCTGGGCATCTTGAGACAATGTAGAAATTGCCTCATGTACACAGACAACCCTCTCCTCCTACCACCCAACACTACAACCTGTGAGAGATGCACATATCTAGCCAAACTGGAGTTTAAGCTCTCTCCAACTAAGACTGAACTTGACAGCCATGAGGAGAAGGTAAACATTTGCACCACACCACACTCATCACAGTCTCACTAAATCTACACCACAAAAATCCACACATAGTAACACAAAAACATTCGCGGAGACTCTCAATAATAATCTGTCTAAGCAACAGAGACCTCCAAAGCAGAAACGCAAGCAACCTTCATCCCCCAACACAACCCAAATGACACCTAGCCCACAGACTCAGTGTGCCACTCAACCGCAGCCAATAAGGCAAAACAACATACCCAACCCACTAGTCATAGGTGACTCTATAGTCAGGCACACTGATGTCCCACTCACCAGGCTAAACAAGGAGATGGTTACTGTCAGCTGCCTGATGGGTGCCAGGATCCGCCACATAACCCATGCACTCAGGTCACTCCACAACAAGTACAAATATGACTCTGTTATTGTCCATTTTGGTGTGAATGACCTCAGACGTACCTCCCTGGACTACATGAAAAGAGACATGGAAGAGCTCTCCGATCTTGTAGCCCAGGCAGATATGACCCTAGCCCTGAGTAGCATTCTGCCATTGCCCAGAATGATACCGCAGTACAAGGACAAAATGATTGACTTCAACAATTGGCTAAGTTTCTGGTGCCATTCTAAGGGGATCCAGTATTTGTCTGCTTGGGATGACATGGTCGACAAACCACGATGCTTTGCCACAGATGGCCTGCACCTGTTGCCCCTGGGATTCCGGGTACTGGCTAAGGTTCTTGCTGCCCCTATAGTGCCTTTTTTAGGCAAGGTTCAAATAACAAATTCACCACCATAACAGGAACAGGCAGGCAAAAACTGAGGGTAATGCTACTCAATGCTAGAAGTCTAAATCTCAAAATGCACTCACTCGAGGCATTCCTTAAAATGGAGAACATCTATATCTGTGCAGTGGCTGAGACCTGGTTCAAGGCTCCAGAGAGCACCCCTGCACTACCAGGCTTTAACTCATACCACACTTTTCGGCCATGTAACCTGGACCGAAACACCAAAGGCGGAAGTGTGTCCATATTCATTAAGGATATCCACACCTCCAGGCTAGTTGCTCAGCATAATGCATCCAAGGTTATCCAAGTGCAACTAACTCTGGGCAAAACTGCAATCCAAATTGTAGCTTGCTACAGATCTCCCACCATGTCCCAGGATTCCAGCTCCTCTTTTCTTGATGTACTGGAAAATATTAGGGTTCAACCAAACACCTTAATAATGGGTGACTTCAACTACCACACCATTAACTGGGAAAACTACTCATGTACCAACTCCTTAGCTCAACGCTTTCAGGAATTCATAAACTCCAATGCCCTGGTTCAACCTATCCACACCCCTACCAGGGGCAACAATATCCAAGACCTAGTCATTACCAACATGAGTGACCGGTGTTCCACACCTGAAGTCAACTCCTCGTTGGTCCGATCCGACCATAAGCTAATCACCCTTGATATCCACATCCCGCCCCCACCCCCCCATTAAGGAAACCACGGTAAAAAATTTCTCCAAAGCCAACTTCATGCTTCTTAAGACAGAAGTGGTGAACTTCATGACACCCATGCAGATGGACAATACAGTTACAACTGCTGAATCCTACACAAATACACTCTATAAGTACTTACACGAGTGCATAGATCATGCTATCCCAATCAGAACCAAGACGCTATCCGCCAAAAAAAGGAAGCAATCTGGTGGTCCCCTGCCATCAACAAACTGTACAACAGAAGGAAGAAACCGTTGCAAAAGAGAGTAAAACCCCATGAGTGCAGGAGCTCCCTGGTCAGCCTCAGTAAGAAGCTGAGATCCCTTATAAGATCCTCCAAAGCTAGCTACGAAAACAAAATCACCACTAATTCTAAGACAACCACAAAGCATTCTATAGATATGTCAAGAATCTCGATGGCAACACCCAGATCTGCTCTGAGTTACAACACAACGGCATGAAAATTACAGAACCAACTGATACTGCCAATATCCTGGCAGATAGGTTCAGTGCTAACTTTACCCCCCCACCCCTAAAGGGCCCATATCTGTAAAGGAAGAATGCAGAGTCTCTGTAATCATAACTATGCAGGTAAAAGCTGCACTCTCTAAAGCCAAAAACACAGCATCCATGGGACCGGACAACATCCCAGGCTGCGTTTTACACGAACTTCAGAACGAACTGGCTCCTCACTTAAGCACCATGTTCAATAATAGCCTCTCATCAGGCTTTGTGCCCACTGAATGGCGCACAGCAACAGTTATCCCACTCCACAAAGGGGGAGCCAACACTGATCCCGGGAACTATCGACCATTAGCCTGGTCTGTAAGGCCATGGAACGTATCATAATGGAACTTATAAACAAAGACATTGGTAACCTCCAAACTCTGGATCCCACCCAGTTCGGGTTTGTGAAAGGCAGATCATGCCTTCTGAACCTGATCGACTTCTTTGAGGCAGTCACCAAAGCAGTAGATGAGGGTAAGGTGGTTCACACAGCCTATCCTGACCTCTCCAAGGCTTTCAACACCATCTCCCATTCTGGAATTATAGCTAAACTCACTAAACTAGGTATAAATCCCTACATCACAAGATGGGTTGCCAACTGGCTCACTGACAGAACCCATACTGTAAATGTTGCAGACTCCAAATCTGACCTCAAAGCAGTGACAAGTGGAGTACCACAGGGTTCCATCCTGGGACCTCTCCTGCTTGGTATCTACTTCTCTGAAGTACAGGCTAACACAGAAGGCCTCTGGCTAATGAAGTTCACAGATAACTGCAAACTAGGAGCCATAGTCAAGTCCCCAAATGATGTGGACATCCTACAGAAGGACCTCACTGAGACAGATGCCTGGCGTCAGAGCCTGGCCTCAAGCTCATTGCCAAAAAGTGCAGTGTCATCCCCTTTGGTAAAAACTCTGTACCCATGAACTACCACATAGGCAGCAATCTACTTAACACCGAATGTGTGATAAGAGACCTTGGGACCCAGGTGGACAGTAGTCTCTCCTTTGATAGTCGCATCGCCACAGTAGTCAGGAAGTCCTTCTACATGACATACCTCATCTTAAAAGGGTTCTCTTCCAGGAAAAAAAGAGGTCATTGTTCCCCTCTACGCGACACTCATTAGACCCATTATAGAGTACAATGCCCATCTTGGAATGTACCTCACAAGACATCTGCAGCAGCTGGAAAGGCCACAGAAGTACCTCACAAAGAGGATTACTAGCCTCAAACAAATGTTCTACACTGACTGCCTCTATAAACTCCATCTTTACTCTGTAGCATATCGCCTACTCGGAGGTGATCTCTGCCTAACATATAAAGCTATGTCAAACCCAGAGCTGTTGGACATGGTACACCTAAAGAAATCCCAATCCCTCTGAGCTACACACTCTAGGGACCTAAACTTTATCACCACAATAAACAGGACATGCTGGAGGGATAGATTCCTGTCCCAGACACTTACCATACTCTGGAACAGGCTACCCATCTATGTCAAGCAAAGTTCTTCATTAGCACTCTTCAAGAAAAATCTTGATGAGTGGATGGGAAATAGAAAATCCACCTCGGGGATCACTTCTGTGTCTCTGCTCGACAGTGGCACAGGAAAATAACTTTCTTGGGTGGCTTAAGCCAGATAACCTTGTTGGCTAGGCTTACATAGGCCCTTTGGCTGATAGCCTAGTACCTACCTATGAACCTATGTTGCTTCGGTATTTTCAGCACTGTGGTGGAAAGTTACGGGTCAGGTTCAGGTAAGTGTGCGATTGAGTGCGGGTTAGGTTAGTTAGGGTTAGGGTGTGGGTTAGGTATGTGTGCGATTGTGTGGACGAAAGGGTTAGGTGAGTTAGGGTTAGGACGCGGGTTAGGTATATGTGCAATTGTGTGGACGTGAGGGTTAGGGCGGGTTATGTGAGTTAGGTTTAGGGCATGGGTCAGGTAAGTGTGCGATTGTGTGGACGTGAGGGTTAGGGCAGAGTAAGGGAGTTAGGGTTAGGGTGTGGGTGAGATGAATGTGCTATAGTGACAGACCTTAGAGTTAGGGTTTGGGTTAAGGTAGGTGGATAGTGGTGTGCGTATAGTTTAGTGTAGGGTTAGGTGTAAGATTTTAGGTGTATGTGTGTGGATTGCTGTTTGGAGTTCTTGTGTTGTGTGTATGTGTTTTGGAACAGCAAATTTTTTCCCTAGGAAAAAATTCGCTCTTCTGTATGTTCGATGATTACAGCTTTCGCTGAATAGGGGTCGATATTAGAACATTCGAAGTTTTTAAACTTCGATGTTCTAATATTGACCTGTTTAAGCTGTGCACAGCGATGCACAAACATAATAGATCATAAAAAAAAATTAAAATAGAAAAATATGACATATAAAGGTATACTGAAGTTCCCCATTATACTGGCTAGTAGGCAGAGGTATACAATTGCAGGTTATAGTTAATTAGGTGTATGCAAATGAGCTAAGTTTATTGAATAGAAAAATGGGCCATCATGTCTGCAGGTACTTAACTGTATAAGGGCTACAATGTGGTAGTGTAGGCAGAAGAGGCAGCTGACATAAAAAGGGTGTGTGTCATGGTTTGTGTAAGCACACTGGAGCTCAGCGGCTCCTGTTTGCGCTCTGATAAGCACAGCTAAGCAGGGGTGTGTGTCTCGGGCTGCTAAGCTGGGCTTAGCTGGTTAAAGAAAAGATGAGCATGCTCGTGCACAGGGGAGGGCCCTTTAAGCTCAGCAATGTTTAGACTAGCTCCATGGATTTGCACGGAGCACTGCGGGGCTTAGAAGTGGAGGAAATTGAAAATAAAACGAAAAATAAAAGGAAATAGCTGAGAAAATGCAATCAGTTATAAATGACTAATAGGCCCTCTGCCACACACACAGTGGCCCATTCAAACTCCTCAATAATGTAGCTGGCAGGTGGAATGTATCATAGTCAGCCAATCACACAGGCTACAAGTGCAGTACACCAGTATAAAATATGCAGATGCCCTTTAATCAGATTTTTCCACCACTGGAGTACACACTTGGGAATTTTAACTGATAAAATGATAGGGGCTGCTGCTTTGCTACATCTCTACATGCTATAGGCTGAGGGCAGTGATAAGGATGATGCTGACTACCAGCCCAGACTGAGGAGGAGAAGAGTGTTCAGACCCAGGGTAATCTTTCCGGGGCTACATGAGCTGGTGATAGTGGAGCACTACAGGGTGGACAGGGACATACTACAGCAACTCACCGAGCTCTGCCGCCCTCACCTTAGACCAAGAGTCAACAGAGGGGAACCCATCCCATTGGAAACCAAGGTATGTGTAACCTTAAGAATACTAGCTACAGGTACTTTCCAAAGACCTACTGGGAACATCATGGGGATCTCACAGGCATCCGCACCCAGGGTACTCCACCATTTCCTGGATGTCATGCTAACACATGCCAGTGAGCACATTTATTTCCCCAATACCCCTGAGGAGAGGACCACCAATATGCATCTCTTCCACCATGTAGCACGCTACGCAGAGTTACTGGGTGCAATAGATTGCACTCATGCGCATCAAAGCACCACCTGGTGGAGGGATAGTCTACATCAGCCACAAGGGGTGTCACTCCAACTGCCAGGTCATGTCAAAATCCTTTACTAATGCATTCTATGGGCACCTACAAGAATGCATGGATCATGCTATCCCAAGCAAAACCAAGACTCACTCCTCCAAGAAAAGGAAACCAGTCTGGTGGAACCCTGCCATAAACAAGCTATACAATAGAAGGAGGAAACTAGTACAGAAAAGAGTAAAATCCCAAGAAGGGAAGACATCCCTGATCATTATCAGCAAGAAACTATGATCCCTCATAAAATCGTCCAAGGCGAGCTTTGAAAGAAAACTTGCCAAGGACTCCAAAGATAACCACAAGGGATTCTTTAGCTATGTCAAGAATCTAAGTGGCAATGCTCAGATCTGCTCGGAGTTAGTGCAGAATGGCACAAAATACACTGAACCAACCAATATTGCCAACATCCTGGCAGACAGGTTCAGTGCAGACTTCACCCCCCTCTCTCCCCCAAAAGGGCCCATAACCATACAGAAGAATGTAATCCCCCTAAAATCACAGACACTCAGGTTAAAATAACCCTCTCCAAAGCCAAAAACACAGCATCAATGGGACGGACGGACGGTGTACCAGGCTGCGTCCTACACAAGCTCAAAGACAAATTAACCCCTCACCTAAGCACACTGTTAAAACTCAGCCTCTCCACAGGCTATGCACCCATAGAGTGGTGCACAGCAACACTTATTCCGCTCCACAAAGGTGGAGCCACAACAGACCCCGGGAACGATCACCCTATAAGCCTGACTAACTTGGTCTGCAAGGCTGTGGAGCGCATCATCATGGAACTCATTAGCAGAGACATTGGGAACTTCCAAACACTGGACCCTACCCAGTTCGGCTTCGTTAAGGGCAGATCATGCCTCCTAAACCTGGTGGACTTCTTTGAGATAGTTACCAAGGCTATAGATGAGGGAAATGTGGTACACACAGCCTACCTAGACCTCGCAAAGGCCTTCAACACCATTCCCCATTCTGGTATTATAGACAAGCTCACCAGCCTGAACATAAACCCCTATGTCACAAGATGGGTTGCCAATTGGCTCATGGACAGACCCCACATGGTGAGAGTTGTGGGAGCTAGGTCTGACTCTAAGCCAGTTACAAGTGGCGTTCCCCAAGGCTCAGTCCTAGGACCCCTCCTGTTCGGCATATACTTCTCAGAAGTACAGACAAGCACAGGAGGACTATGGCTGACCAAGTTCGCAGACGACTGCAAATTAGGGGCTGTAATTTACTTACCAGCTGACGCAGACATCCTCCAAAAGGGTCTCACTGAGACGGATACCTGGTGTCAAAATCATGGCCTCAAGCTAAATGCCAAAAGGTGCATAGTTATTCCCTTTGGAAATAACAAAGTAGCCACAAACTACCACATAGGAGTTAGTCCCCTAAATACGGAAAACATAATAAGGGATCTGGGGACCCAAGTAGATAGTAATCTCTCCTTTGATAATCACATTTCCAAAGTGGATAGAAAATCATTCTATGTTGTCCACCTAATCACAAAAGGGTTTGCATCCAGATCAAAAGAGGTTATTGTGCCCCTCTACTCATCTCTCATCAGACCCATCATAGAGTACAATGCCCCATTTGGGATGTACCTTACAAGACACCTGCAACAGCTGGAAAGACCACAGAAGTACCTCACCAAGAGGATCACTGGCCTCAAACAGATACCCTATACAGCTCCACTGAAGAAACTCCAGCTGTACTCAGTTGCATACTGCCTACTCAGAGGTGATCTCTGCCTGACATATAAGGCCATGGCCAACCCAGAATTGATAGACATGCTCCACCTAAAGAAAACCTCATCCCCTCGAGCCACATGCTCTAGGGATCTAAATCTCACCACAACAATAAATAGGACGTGCTGGAGGGATAGATTCCTGTCCCAGAGACTTCCCATGCTTTGGAACAAGATTCCAGTCTACATTAGGCAGAGCTCCTCGCTAGCACTCTTCAAGAGAAACCTTGATGAGTGGATGGGAAACAGAAAGTTTACCCTGGGGATCACTTCAGTGGCTGTGCTGGACGGAGGCACAGGGAACTAATCTAAGGGGGTGGCGAAAGCCAACACATTCTGGCTAGGCTTATAAATGCCTTTGGGCAAATAGCCTAGTACCTACCTATGAACCTATGTGCAATGCCCAGGGCATTATCATCAATGTGTCTGCTGGAAGTCCTGGCAGTTATCACGACTCCCACATCTGGCATGCCTCATAGCTGTACCAGGCATTTGCCAGGGGGGACATCCCATAAGGCCACCTAGTGGGGGATGGTGGTTACACACTGGAACTGTGGATGATGACACCTATCAGAAATGCACATGCACCCACTGAAGAATGCCATAATGAGGCACACGCACAAACTAGGAACATCATAGAGCATGTGTTTGGGCTGTTCAAGTCACGATTCCGCTACCTTGACATATCTGGTGGAGCCCTGCAGTACTCTCCAGTCACATGTGCACACATGTTCATAGTATCTGCCATGCTACACAATATGATCCTGCACACATTTTTATAGTTTCTGCTATGCTACGCAATATGATCCTGCTGTTTCCGCAGGATCATATTGTGCACACATGTTCATAGTATCTGCCATGCTATACAATATGATCCTGCGGAAACAGCTGCGGCAAAAACATCACAGGGAAGGAGTAGACAGTCCCCTGCCATTGCCAAGGTCCACACAGGCACAGGGGGACTTGGAGGAGGAAACCCCCTCAGCCTGTCCCTGTAGGCGGATGTAGACATGCCCAGTATGCCTTGGCCTTGGCAAAGAGGCAACACATAGCACATACACTGACACCCTAGGGGCCCAGGGACTGACACCTCACTCCGACTCACATACATACAGTAAAATGGATGCCAGCCACATCACACTACCTATACCTTACCATGTATAGGCCATGTGCTGCCTGCATCTGACAGAGAAAGCTCTGAAGCACAGCCCTCTTAACTGCTGCTGGCACAAGGTAAGTTACTGTTATTAACATTAAATGAATGGGGTGGTAGACTGTGGTAGCATATGTATGGTATTGCTACATGTATCAAAAGAAACACAAATCACCTAAAACAGGAACATAAAAATAAGATGTAGGAGAAATTGTTTTTTTTGTGACCAAATACTCTCTATTTTCTAATATTTTGGAAAAAAATTATTGGGGAATTTTGGTACATGGTCTCAGATGATGTGAGTGTGGGACATTTTTTCCCTAAATGCATAACTTTTTCCTATGGTAGATATAATAATTTGAAAGAACTGTTGAATGGGGATGGTTGGTCTCATAGCATGGATGAGAAGGTGGGGATGCTTATGTGTGGTAACTGTTCATTTTGTGGTAGATCTAAGAATTTAAATGGTTGCAAAATTAATGGTAGATTATACAAGGCTAGAGAGGCATTTATTGTAATTTCCAGGGTGTTTTATGTATTACTGGATGTGGTTGTAGGGACACTAAATGGTATATTGGGCAAACAGAGAAAAGTCATGGCTAGAATCACGGAACACTTGGGTGATATTGGGAGATGTAATCCTAATAGCCCAGTAGCTGATCATTTTATGTCAGCTCATGGGGGTTCTCAGACCAGTTTGTTTTTTAGTGTGTTGACATGTTCTTTTTTGAAATATGGTGGTAGCTGTAAGGATAAACTTGATAAAATGGAGTGTAGAATGATTATAAACTATAGAACACTTCATCCTAGGGGGATGAATATTGATAGTAATATTACTTTATAGTTAATAATCTATTTCTGTGATTTAACTATAGGAATTGTTAATGAAAATTGTTATATCATGATTATACAGTATTTAAGAACATATTAACATTTTATATTATATTTATAAAGGTCTAAGAATATTTAAACATGTTAAATATATTTTAAAAATGTTTACAAATATTGTATATATTTATTGTTTGGCTAGGGTAAATGTTTTGATGAAATTTAGAGAAAATTTATTTTTAAATTAATTAATTGATTGATTAACTACACTTGGTGGTTTAACTAGGGAGGCTGTTTTATTGTAAATTGTTTTTTAGAAGGTGAAAAGCTGAGGTACCAGAATAAACTCCATTGGTAATTTTTATCTGCTGCTGTTTGTTTTTTTGGTGGATTGTTTCCAGCTATTTGTATATATTTTTTTGCTGCATGTATGCCTGGGAATGGAGTGGGTTACCAGGATATCATCATACAGTGGACAGCTATGTGGGACAACGGGTACTCTCTTCCAAATAATGCCTGATGCACAATATGCAATAGGCCTCAAGCCAGCAAAATCCACTGCACTATGTCAGGAACTTACAAACAGCGGGATCAAAGGACAAATGCAGGGATGTCAACGTTGGAGTCCCATGCATAGCTCTAAACCTCTTACAGCAAGAAATAGGTACAAAACCATAAAGAAATGTGGGGCAAAGGCCCAAAAACGGGGACAAGTCTTAAATATTGCTCTTACAAATATAGAAAGTTGATAGAATAACAGCTGTTGCAGTAGCATGAATTCTCGGAAGGGCAAGAAATCTAAAATTCAAATGTCTGTCATTAATTTCTAACTTTGGTCTTTAATGATTTCACTATTATTTGCCACACAACCACAAATTTATGAAAAATGGACCCCAAATATGAGCCAAACATCTGCACAGTCAATGAAGATGTCTACAGTTGAGAAGTTTGACTTCCTCCCCTCAACACACCCGTGTTTACATAGAACTGCAGTAACATTTATGTCTGTAAGTTGATAGCACCAGGCCACACATTCCCAGGGCTGTCACAATCAACATGATAACTTGTTCTATTTCTACAGTATGCAGGGGTCAGTGTGCTATGTATGCTTGTGGTTAATAGTGTCAGCAAGTAGACAGCACTGTTATGGCTTAGTGGTCTAAGTACAGTACTGTAGTTGCCAGGGTCTATGGTTCGAGACTGGCCGTGGCAACTATTTTGCATGTCAGCTACACCGATGGTAGGAGTAGTACACACTGGTCAAAACTCAATCTTTGTTAATGTAGGAAAGCTGGACAATGAAGAGACAGGGTGCCACAAATATGTACAGTACACAGGTCTGAGTAACCTACACAGTGCTTAGTAGAACAGTAGGTTATGACAAGTCTGTTGAGTGCCAGGATATAAAGGCTGCCACATCACTGTGTCAGTACTGACAACAAGTCAGTGGGCACCATCCATACCCCTGGAATGACAGGGTGTCACAGAATGTCCACACGTATGCCTCATATATCTGTTCTGCTTCTCATAACATTGCATTTGCCTGCCAAATTATTAGCAAACCAATAATGGTTGTTGTGAAAACATCAATAACAGACTTTTGAGATGCAGATGGCATACCCATAAGTAAATGCAAGCTAATAGAAAACCATTCTACCAACTGTGCATGCTTGGAAGAGCAATATTAAGAGCCTGCCCCCATGTCTGGGTCTGTGTCTGACTGTTATAAATGGGCCTGTCCAGATGTCCGTCTGCAAGAGTTTGAGAGCTATGGCCAACCTGTAACCTTATAATAGTGCAACACAAACCGTCTGAGGACCACAGCAGATGTATGGGCCACAATGGTAGACAACCTGCTAAACAGGTACAGTCAAAAGTGGGAAGTCTGTAACCCTGTGTGATGTTACAACTTCTACCCCACTCCCACCATAACTACAAATACATAGCAGCAACTGTGGAAAAACGCTCTGACTGGACTACAGAAGGACAAAGAGACACATATAAGGGGAAGGGGAACCACTGGCCAGAGAAACATAGAATGTGCACAGTAGAACAGTTTGTGCTGTAATATAGTAGATTACAGTGTATGGGGTCAGTAAACAAATGTCTGTAAGTGCTCCCTCACATTACTTTATACTGATCTGACATTCACATACCAGGAAAGCACAGTGCTATGTAGAATATACCTCACATATTATGGATAACTCAGCTCAGTCCAATGCACTCTGTACCCACACCAAGATATGACTCAGTTAATAAGGGTAGCACACAGCCAGGAGATTCCTCAGTATATCACTAAGGTGCTGGACTGTTTACACAGGTTCATCAGCCAATCGGCTGTAGCACACAAAATCCTGGACCAGACTACAGCTAGTTCTGGGATGGAGTCAAACTCTTACTGTTGAAGGTCATACTGGGCATGCTCCTACACTTAGAGAATTACAGCCTATGTCTAAACCCACATCTGACTATACAGCTCTGTTGGCCAGATATGTCTTTGTATACAGACAGCTATGTACACCTTAACTGTCTCTCCCCACCCCCATCTGACAGGATCACCCGCATCTATCTGGAGGTGGCACATATGTGATATATCTGCATCTGTTGAGTGTGATAGGCATACATATATGTATAGGTAACATATACAAATATATCAATTATAGACAGGCAGAGACAGGGGAGGGAGAGACAGAGAGAGAGGCAGACAGAGAGAGACAGACACCCTGAAAAGCATTGAGTGATGTCCTGATGCAGACATTTGGACACCAATTGTAACCACTGGCATGTGCTAGCATGAAGGTGAGCTCCATTGTGTAATAGTAGTGAGGTAGGGGTTGTAATCTGACATCACTTGCCTTGTGTGTGTGTTTGTGTGTCTAGGTTAAAGCATTTTGAGGCGTTTTCCATTCAGTAAACTTCCCATTGCTCTACTTTACAAGGCCTGCTGATGTAATTCACCTTAGAAGTACCTTTGGACACTCTTCAGCCCTATAAGCTCCATGGCACATGCAATAAGTATGTAGCACTATTGTACATAAACTAGATAGGAAGGGGTTCAAATCTCAGCACTGGCAACTGTGTGTGTGTGTGTGTGCTTGTAGGTTAAAGCATTATGAGTCCTTTTCCACCCAGTAAACTTCCAATTGCCACACTTTACAAGGCCTGCTGATGTCATTCACCTTAGAAACACCTTCGGACACCCTTCAGCCATATAAGTTCCATGGTGCATGCGATAAATATGTAGCACTATAGTGTATATAACTAGATAGGTAGGGGTTCTAATCTCAGTATTGGCAACTTTGTGTGTGTGTGCTTGTAGGTTAAAGCATTATGTGTCCTTTTCCACCCAGTAAACTTCCCATTGTCCTACTTTACAAGGCCTGCTGTCATAAATCCTTTGGACACCCTTCAGCCATATAAGTTCCGGGGTGCATGCAATAACTATGTAGCACTATAGTACAGAAAACTAGATAGGTAGGGCTTCCAGTCTCAATATTGGTAACTGTGATACTGTGTATGTGAGAACCATATCCCCTGTGTGTGGGTGCTGGTTATACCATTTTGAGGCATTTTCCACCCTGGTGAACCCCCACTGCATTACTTTGCAGAGCCTGTTCATGTCATCCACCTTAGGTCCACTGTTGGACACTGTCTAGGCATATAAGCTCTGTGGCGCATGCGATGAGTAGGTATCATTATAGTATATACAAGTAGGTAGGGGGTTGAATCTCAATACAGCCAACTATACTACTGTATATGTGTATGTGAAGCATATTCCCTGTGTCTGTTGGGTGCATTGGTTATACCATTTTAAGGCCTGTTGACCCCCTTCCCATGGCATTACTTTAAAGAGACAGTTGAAGTCATCCACCTTAGCTACACCATGTCAAACTCTACAGGCTGTACCAGTCATCTGTACAGACATATGCAGAATGTCCAGATGTTTGCAACATATATGTGGTTCGTGTCTCATAAAAATGAGGTATTATGACAAATCATTGGCAAATATGTGACTGTTGCCATACTACAGACGTGTCAGCTTCAGATGTCATACCCATCTGAAACATTATGCTGATGCAAAATCTGTTACCTTATCACTTGTCTAAGTTTGTAAGAGCAGTATGTGAGAACAGTCTCTATTTTGTCTGGTTTATCCCACCATTCATGACGGCATTCCCAAGATTAATTGGTGTAAGAGGTTGTGAATTATGTCTCTGGCATATAATCTCCGTGGCACATGCAATATCTACGTAGCACTATAGTACATATAAGTAGATAGGCAGGTGTTCTAATCTGACTATTGCCAACTGTGTGAATGTATGTGTTTCTGTATGCATATCCCCTGTGGCTATCTTGCCTGTGTGTTTGTGATGGTTATACCATTTTGTGTGCCTGTTCCATCCTGTTAAGTTCCCCCATTGCTCCATTGCCAACCTAGTCAGGGCCCCTACAGATGTCATCCACCTTAGAAGCACAGTTACACATTTTCTAACACAAAGGTACTGTGGCACGTGCAATAGGCATGTCAATCTGTATTGTACACAACAAGATAGGTAGGTGTTCTAATCGTAAAAGTGTCAACTCTGTGTGCATGTGTGTTTTGATGTATGCCCCCATGCAGCTGTGTGTGTTTGTGATGGCTCTACCATGTTAAGGGCCTGTGAACCCACCCCTCATTGGCAGTCCTAACAGACCCTGTAATTGTCACCCACCTGAATAGTAATGGCAGACACTGCAATAGTATAGTAGCTCTGCGGTGCTTGTGTAATATTGATAGCAGAATTATATGTAAAACTAGGCAGGAAGAGGTTCTACTGTCAACAAGGGCAGGTCATGAATGTGTGTGTTTGTGTGTATGTATGTATATCCCCTAATCCTGTGTTACAGCCACCATTCACACCTCTCAAACTCTCACAGAAAGACATCTGGTTAAAGCCATATGGAAAAGTGGGGCAAAGGCCAAACATTGAACACAACCTTCACATATTGCTGTGACACACATGGAAAGTAGATACTAGAACAGGTAGTGCATTTGAATGCACTTTCCAAAGGGTATGTGTTGTGACATGACAACATCCGTCATTAATCTGTAATGTTAGTCTGTCATGATTTTCAATTTGCCAGAAATCCACAATGTTATGACAAATGGAAAAAAATATGTGGCAAACATCAGGACATTCTGCAGACATATGTAGAGGTCACAGGTATGGCCACCATCTGTACCACCCTGCAGGTTGAAGTCCATGTTTGGCAAGGTGTGACCTGTGACCACAACTGAAACAATACAGACGTCCCAAGAGTGTAGGACAACAAACATTTCATAAAGTTCTCTAATTGCATAGAGCAGTTATTGCACATCAGAAGCACCTTAATGTCATGACAGATAGGGTAAACTAAGGTAATGTCATACAAAGAAGGTGTCATAATAGCAAACCAAAGGACGTCCTGTCTGTTGCACATGTTGTGGATATGGTATATCCTGCCAACTGTCACATTACTACAAGACGTGTCCCACAGTCCACATTTGATAAAGTGGCAACCGCAGTCTGTGTCGTCTTGTGTGTGCAATATGTAGACATGTGAAGGCCCTGTGACTATCTGCTGCCGCCAATGAGCCACATGTATATAGGCATGAATGCCAACTGGTACCACCCACATATGTAGTAAAACAATGACAGTAAATTCACCAGACTGACGTCCTGTTTGGATGCAAGTAGCACTCAAAAGAGGTCCATAAAAACGAAAAAGCTTTCTTAAAACAAATTTAATGAAAACGAATTTAAAAACAAAAAATAAAGTCCCTTTCTTTCAACAAACGATAAGCGTTTTTGAATTACTCTTCCTCAGATCATAATAAGACATGGGACAGTCATTTGCTTCAATAAAACCTAACAATAATTGGTCATCCAATACAAATATGATAAATGTGGTTTAGACAAATCACTTTTAAGATCGTTCCATCTATTTTGCATAGCTAGAGCCAATGGCTTTCACTTGTTAGTGATGCACCTCCTATCCACTTTGAGAATCAAAACCCTATATTGAATGTAAATTAGCTGATACAAATAGCCATTTAGGGCTCTCAAAATGCGATAATGGCCAATCACAATACGGCTCAATAGCAATTTCGTGTTGTTCCACTAAGTCAACATAAACGTTGACATATGGACATATACATTGATTATATAGCTGGTTACTTATTTAGTTTATGTATCTTAAAGAGTATAAAGAAAGGACCAGATCCCCAGTCATATTTCTCTTCGCGTCAATTGAAAAGGGAAATTGTCAAATATGAATAGCCAATCTGGACTCTCAAAATACGGAAATCGCCAGTCACAATTGGTGTAATCTATTCAATAACTAGTTCGCATCGCTTGACAAAATCAGCACAAGCGAATATTTCAGTCTCTTTCAAAACACTATTACTAATCTCTCACAAGTCATTTTCTTTTTGGGGCACTTATATCAGTTTTCCATTATTTAACTGATCTGAAAGATGTTCATGATTTAACAGTTGCATCCAATATGTGAAGTACCTGTGTAGAAAAGTTACGGCACTTCGCTGTTGATAATCCAACGTTGAGAGATCTGAATACTTCCTATATATTAATTATATAACTGATTATTTAGTTGGTTCATATGTCTTGAAAAATATAAAAGCAAGGCCAGATCCCCAATCATATCTCACTTCACATCAATCAAAAAGGGAAATTATCGGATATAGGTAGCCAATCAGGACTCTCAAAATGCAAAAATCACCAATCACTGTTGGTGTATACAGTTCAGTAGCCAGTTGGCATCACTTGACAAAATCAGCACAAGTGAACATTGCAGTCTCTTTCAAAGCACCGATATTGACCTCTCACATTTCAAATAGATTTACTTAATGGATCCATTAGGTAATCATAACTTAGCTATTGTCCCCAACACATGAAATGTCTATGTAACAGATGTGCAATACCTCGCCACTAAAAACTCCAACTTAGGAGTCCTATATCAGCGATGGTGAATTATACACTTTCCAACTTTTATGCTCTATTATGTTATTATTACTTCCTCTATTTATAAGGATGACCGTATATAGTCATAAAGCTCTTAACTCCAATATATATATATATATATATATATATATATATATATATATATATATATAAAACAAAAAAGCAGCCCAAATCTGATATCTATGCAGCACCTCGAAGACAATTCAAGTGAACGCCAGCCTGTTCACAGGAATTCTACCACGACACCAAAATATGAGAAGAAACTTCTTTAAAACTTCTTTAATGAAGACAAACAATGGAATAAAGTAAGCGCTTTCACGGGTAAGATCCCGCTTCCTCAGACACAAAATCAAACTACAAAATGTAGCTATTTAAACAGAAAGCCTAATTAGACTAACTAGGCACACCCACTTGAATTAAAGGTACAACACTATGTTGGTCTGCATGTAACACATAAAATGACCAAAATGGTATAAAAGCTTACTCTATAATAATCTATGAGACATAAATATAAATGCTTAAAAAGTAGTAATAATATAAAACATCATTCTACCCACATCCTTATTTCTATGTCACATTCTAAAATAACAGCATCATCACAAGTTTCATTGAAACATATTATTGTCAATGGTTATCCTGTGCTTAATATCTAATACTACGATTCCTTAAAACATCATTTATATCAAATTGCTCCTGGATTATTTTCACCCAACAGAAATTGATCTAAGGAGCAAAATAATAGAGCAACAAAATGAACTATATATGTTGCAGGAGGGTGAAGCAACGGAGATCCATCTACATGAATTGACAGATAGAATTGCACGTTATGGTGATAAATTACTTGATTATAAAAAAAGAAAATTGGTACGAGATATGATTTCAAGAAGCAACAGGTCTTTGTTTGGCCCAGATTCAATACCACCCAGACCAATGAGCAATGATCTAGATACAATAGAGGGGGAGTGGTTTCTGGGACTAAACAGGTTATTCAGCACCAGTCTGACCATACATCTGATGCGCTGAACATACCATCTAACAATACAGCACGAGTGAGGTCTGAAGAGATACACGTCGTGGAAGCCACTAGGGGCACAGATGAAGCAAATAAGTTATCTCATGTGACTACTTCACCTGAGCCAACTACTTCAGTTTATTCAACACCTATAGAGCACAATTCTACAATAACTGTAGATACATCCAAGGTGACACGTTCAGGTGATGTACGCAGAAAAATACAGTTAGATAAATCTAATGATAATGTTTTTCCTGCTGTCCCTTTTCCCATTCGAACAGAAAGGAGGGGTTCCTTAGATTGAGGACCACAACAAGGTCTGAAACACAAAGAAGGACAACAACAAATGAACATGCACAACATCAAATGGACTTGGAAGCAGGTAACTTGATATGGAATATATCATCTTATACATTGTGCCATGACGAGATATCTGTATTAAATCGTGGACTTAGCTTCATACCAACTGGACGTGTTGACATTTCACAAGTTTTATTGGCAATACATTTGTTTGCACGAAATTTGGCTTTAAAGTTATTACATCTTAATAATGACTTGCAAACTATTGATACATTTAAGAACAAAAGTCTTTTTACACCTCAAATGCCATATAATGTGGAAACATTCATTAAGATTGTTGAAAATGATATATATAATAATTTTTTGTATCTCAATTCTATACCCAATAATAATTTAAGTAAAAATGAGAGAGATACTTTGAACAGGTTAAGGGGTAATGATAGAATAGTCATTAAGCCTGCTGACAAGGGAGGACTGATTGTTCTTATGGATTCAGAGTATTATGTCAATGGTATGTTGAATTTGCTGAACGATGATGCATATGTTATGGTTAGTCTTGATATTGTTGATGAAATACAGCAGACTATCTACAATACCTTAACTGATTGTCAAAAGCTACATTTAATCAGTCAAGAACGTTTTAATTACTTTTTTGTACAATATCCAGTCATTCCCTGCATTCATGGGTTGCCAAAAATTCATAAGGACCCCGTATTACCTAAATTTAGACCTATCGTAGCAAGCGAAGGTTGGCTCACTGAGCCCCTTTCTATATTTTTGGATGTCCATCTTAAACAAATATTATTGCAGTATACACATATCCTTAGAGATACAGAACATTTTTTACGTGATCTTTATGTAGCCCTTGGGCCTCAAACTAGTTTTGATGATATTATTTTATGTACTATGGATGTGGTATCATTATTCACCAGCATCCCGAATCAAATAGGTATACAGATGCTTAAAGATTTCGTTATTTCTAAACAGCATATGGAATTGAAGCAGGTAGATTTTCTATGTTTACTTTTAGAACTTGTGCTCGAGAACAATATTTTCTTATTTGGTGAACAGTGCTATAAGCAATTGCATGGCGTAGCTATGGGGACTAGTTGCGCAAATGCATATGCAAATCTGGTAATGTTGTCCTGGGAGCAGTCCTTTTTGTTAGAACATCCGGAGATTATTTTTTACAGGCGTTTTGTGGACGACCTGTTTATAGCATGGAGAGGCAATGCAGATAGCCTTTTATCTTTTTATGCCCAGCTTAACAAGACATGTCCTTTCTTGAAATTTACAATAGAATATTCTAAGACATCTATTAATTTTTTAGATGTAACCATCTATATTGAGAACGATGCATGTAAGACCAAACTGTATAGGAAACCATGTTTTTGTCCATCATATTTGCATAGAGACAGCTCACATAATCCTACAGTTTTTACAAATATAGTTAAAGGGCAAGCACTTCGAGTGAGCCGAGTTTGTAGTGAAAATGTTGTCATGGAGGATGAGCTCCAAATTTTGAAAAATAATTTTTTAGTTAGAGGATATCCTGAACAAGAGATAGACATGATATGCCATGGAGTAAGAAAGAATAGAGATGGCTTAGCAAAACCATATTTTTCAATGAGATCAGGCAAGGCTTAGGTTCATAGGTTCATAGGTTCATACTAGGCTATCTGCCCAAGGGCATTTATAAGCCTAGCCCATAGTTATTTGGCTTTCGCCACCCCTTTAGTTTGAATAAAACTATGCCTATTATTTTGCTGTGCCTCTGTCAAGCAGTGACACTGAAGTAATCCCTGGGGTATATCTACATCCCCATCCATTGGTCAAGATTCCTCTTGAACAACGCCAGCGACCTGCTCTGCCTCACATGTACCGGGATTTTGTTCCACAGCATAGGGAGTCTCTGGGTGATGAATCTGTCCCTCCAGCACGTTCTATTAATAAGCGTGTCAAGGTTTAAGTCTCCCGCCCTTGTGGTTCTGAGGGATCTAGATTTTTTGAGGTGAAGCATATTCATCAAATCAGAGTTTGACATGGCCTTATATGTCAGGCACAGGTCACCTCTGAGCAAGCGGTATGAGACTGAATAGAGCTGGAGTTCTTTCAGTCGGGCAGCATAAGACATATTTTGAGACCCTTTATCCTTTTGGTGAGGAACTTTTGGGGCCTTTCCAGCTGCTGCAGGTGTCGGGTCAGATACATTTCGAATGGGGCATTGTACTCAATCATAGGTCTAATGAGTGATGAGTACAGGGGGACGATGACCTCCCTTGATCTAGATGTGAATCCCTTCATGATCAGGTGGGCAATGTAGAAGGTTTTCCTAACCACTTTAGCAACATGAGTGTCAAACGAAAGGCTACTGTCAACCTGGGTCCCCAGATCCCTGATGACTTCTTCTGTGCTCAGTGGATTGCCACCTATATGGTAGCTAGGGGTAACCTTGTTTTTCCCGAAGGGTATGACTATGCATTTCTTGGCATTTAACTTTAGGCCATGGCTCTGGCACCAGTTATCCGCTTCTGTGAGGCCCTTCTGAAGGATATCTGTGTCAGATGTGTTTTCGACTATGGCCCAGTTTGCAGTCATCTGCAAACTTTGTCAGCCATAACCCTCCTGTGTTTGCTTGTACTTCAGAAAAGTAGATGCCGAACAAGAGTGGACCCAGGACTGAGCCCTGTGGGACACCACTTGTGACGGGCTTTGAGTCTGACATGGCTCCAGCAACTCTGACCCTGTGGGTTCTGTCACTTAGCCAGTTTGCAACCCATCTTGTGATGTATGGGTTTACATTCAAGTTGATGAGTTTTTCGATGATACCCGAGTGGGGTATTGTGTCGAAGGCCTTTGCCAGGTCAAGGTAGGCTGTATGGACTGCCTTTCCTCATCAATGGCCTTGGTGACTGTCTCGAAAAAGTCAACCAAGTTTAAAAGGCATGATCTGCCTTTGACAAAGCCAAACTGGGTTGGATCCAAAGTCTGCAAGTTCCTATGTCTTTATTTATGAGTTCCATTATGATCCTCTCCATGGCTTTGCAGATAAGGCTTGTCAAGCTAATGGGACGGTAATTTCCAGGGTCGGTGGAGGCACCGCCCTTGTGAAGTGGGACCAGAGTCTCCATGCGCCAGTCCTTGGGTACGTATCCTGAGGTGAGGCTAAGATTAAACAGCTGTCCTAACTGCGGGTTTAATTCCTCATTGAGTTCATGGAGCACACAGCCGGGGACACCATCCGGTTCCATGGATGCTGTGTTTTTTGCTTTGGAGAGAGCAGTTCTCACCTGGGCGTTGGAGATGTTTGGGGGGCTACAATCCTCTGGTATAGATATCTCTCCTTTTGGGGGGGGGAGTTTGCACTGAACCTGTCAGCCAGTATGTTGGCAATGTGTGTAGGTTCAGTAATCTTCACATCATTTTGAACTAATTCTGAGCATATCTGGGAGTTTCCTCCTAGGTTTCTAACATAGCTAAAGAAGGCCTTATGATTGTCTTTTGAGTCCTTGGCGATTTCTCTCTCAAAATTTGCCTTGGATAATTTTATGAGAGCTCTTAGTTTTTTACTTATAATGATCAAAGGTGTCTTACCTTTCAATGATTTTGCTCTATCTTGTAGTAGCTTCCTCCTTTTGTTGTAGAGCTTGTTTATGGCTGGGGTCCACCAGACTGGACGCTTGCCTTTGGTACAAAGAGTCTTAGTTTTGTTTGGGATTGCCTGATCCATGCAGTCCTGTAGGTGCTGGTAGAAGGCATTTGTAAGTGATTCAGCGGTTTGAGTAATGTTTACCACTGGCTCAGGGGCCTTAAAGGAGACCACACTAGTTTTTAGAAGTGTGAAGTCGGCTTTTGAGAAGTTTTTCACTGTGGTCTTTTTATTTCAGGTGGGGCGGGATGAGGACCTCCAGCGAGATTAGTTTATGATCTGATCTCACCAGTGAGGGGTATACTTCCGGTGTTGAACATTGTGATCCCATGTTCGTGATGATGAGATCAAGTATGTTTTCTCCTCTTGTGGGTATGGTGACTAGTTGTTCCATGGCATTTGAGTTTATGAACTCCAGGAACCTTTGGGCTAGAGTGTTTGGGCTTGAGTAGTGTTCCCAGTCTATATTAGGGTAGTTGAAGTCACCTAGTATGATGGTGTTTGGAGATACATTTATCCCCTCCATTGTTTTCAGGAAGGCCATGTGAGGTTCCTGAGTTTGCGAGGGTGGCCTGTAACATGCTACAAATTGCAGAGCAGTCTTGCCTATGGTTAATTGCACCTGGATGGTCTCCGATGCATCGTGCGTTGCCACCAACCTTGAGGTGTGGGTGTCCTTTATGAATATGGACACCCTCCTTTCTTGGTGTTGTCCGGATTTTGGGGCCGGAACGCATGATATGAGGTGAAACCTGCTAGTGCTGGAGTGCTCTCAGGAGCCTTGAACCAGGTTTCTGTCACAGCACAGACATCGATGTTCTCCATACTGAGAAGGGCCTCGAGTGCGTGCATCTTGAGATTGAGACTTCTGGCATTGAGCAGCATTACCTTTAGTTTTTACTTTTTGTGTTCTAGGGTGGTAGGTTTAGAATTTGAGCCTTGCCTAAAAAGGCACTATGGGGTGGCAAGAGCCTTTGCCAATATCCGGAAGCCTAGGGGTGACAGGTGCAAGCCGTCCCTTGAAGCAGTGTGGCTTGTCCAGCATGTCATCCCAGGCAGACAGACATTGGATCCCCTTTGAATGACACCAGAATTTAAGCCAATTATTAAAGCTGATCATCTTATCACTGTATTGTGGCATCATTCTAGGTGAAGGTAGGATACTGCTCAAGGTCAGGGTCATACCTGCCTGGGCTACATAATCAGAGAGCTCCTCAATGTCTCTTTTCATGTAGTCCAAGGAGGTACGCCTCAGGTCGTTGACACCAGCGTGGACAATGACTGAGTCGACTTGTACCTGCTGTTGAGAGACCTGAGTGCTTGTGTTATGTGGCGGATTCTAGCGCCCAACAGGCAGCTTACTGTGACCTTCTCCTTACTCAGTCTGGTGAGCGGGACATCAGTGTGTCTGACTATGGAGTCACCTATGACAAGTATGTTTGGTGTTGTATTTGGCCTTAAGGGCAGTGACTGCTTTGCACACTGATTTTGTTGTTTATGTGTTGTTTGTGTGGTGTATTGAGTTTGCAGTTGCTTGGGTGTCTGCTTTGGAGGCCTCTGCTGTTTAGGTAAATTTTTACTCAGAGCCTCCGAGTATGTCTTAGTGTGTTTATGTGTTTGATTCAGTGGTGTGGTTGAGTTATGTGAGACTGGTATTGTGGTGTGTGTAGTTGCCTTCTCCTCTTGCCTGGTCTTGCCAGTCCTGAGTTGAGAGAGCTCAGCCTCCAGTCTGGCTAAATAGCTGCATCTCTCACAAGTGTTAGTGTTACGTGGGAGGAGGAGAGGGTTGTCCGTGTACATGAGGCAATTGTATCATTGTCTCAGAATTCCCAGATTCACCAACTGGGCAGGAGAGGACGCCAGCATCTGACCCTTCGACATGCTAGAAAGAATTATGAGTTGGTATGAGACAGAAAAGTAGTGGGCTTAGCAGGGAAGTGGGCACTTCTGGGGGGTTTTGCTAGTGAGAGATTTGTATAATATAGGAGTGCTTGACCTGCAAAGAGAATGCTTATAAGACAAGGGATATGCTTATAAGACAAGTGCTGAGCTTTTTGAGAAGAAAAAGCTATTTGGAACAAGTGCTGCACTTTTTAGTGTAGGTGTATGTTTTCAGATACTTCAAATAGGTTCTAAAGCTAATACTATAGTAAGTAGACAACCATCTATAGTGCTGCCTTTTAATGCAAACCATGCAGCCATTAAAAAATATTATTAGCAAGAACTGGCATATCTTGACAGTAGATGCGTCTACTAGGGACATATTAGGTGATTCTCCTAAGATAACATATAGTAATCAACTTAACCTTAAACGCATGTTATGTTATAGGAGTAATACCCGGAATGACACACCATATATGTATTTGGGGACAAGGAAATGTGGCAGCTGTTCACAGTGCGCCTCAGTGGATGAATCAAGGTATTTTAAACATCCTGATACAGGCCGCCTATGGGAACTGAGGCTGAATGGAAGCTGTATTACTAGACATTTAGTATATGTGGCGCACTGTGTTAGCTGTTTCGCATTTTATGTTGGTAAAACCAACAGATCACTTCGAGAAAGAATTAGAGATGATTACTGCTATAAGAGGGGTGAAACTTTTAGTGCTTTAGCAAAACACACTATACAGAATGGATCAAACCATATATTTGTTTTTCAGATACTTCAAATAGTTGAGAACAGCATAATAGCAGGAAACATCGTAAATAAAACTGAAAATTTAGAAACACAATGGATTTTAAGACTTGGCTCTCATAGGGGAAAAGGATTGAATGAAAACATCCCTTTGAAACCTGTTTTAAGGAATCGTAGTATTAGATATTAAGCACAGGATAACCATTGACAATAATATGTTTCAATGAAACTTGTGATGATGCTGTTATTTTAGAATGCGACATAGAAATAAGGATGTGGGTAGAATGATGTTTTATATTATTATTAAGCATTTTATTTATGTCTCATAGATTATTATAGAGAAGCTTTTATACCATTTTGGTCATTTTATGTGTTACATGCAGACCAACATAGTGTTGTACCTTTAATTCAAGTGGGTGTGCCTAATTAGTCTAATTAGGCTTTCTGTTTAAATAGCTACATTTTGTAGTTTGATTTTGTGTCTGAGGAAGCGGGATCTTACCCGTGAAAGCGCTTACTTTATTCCATTGTTTGTCTTCATTAAAGAAGTTTTAAAGAAGTTTCTTCTCATATTTTGGTGTCATGGTGGAATTCCTGTGAACAGGCTGGCGTTCACTTGAATTGTCTTCGAAGTGCTGCATAGATATCAGATTTGGGCTGCTTTTTTGTTATATTTTGTGTGGGACTCTACCTTTCTACAGATATATATATATATATATATATATATATATATATATATATATATATATATATATATATCCTGAAAGTCCTGGGCATATTTAATCCATATAATATTCTTTAAATATTTGACAAAAATATCTCCGATGAACAAACTTTTAAGCATTTAAAAAATATTACAAAAAAGGCAATACTTAAAGACAAAAATAACTACTACTGTAAATTACAGCAAAATCACCAAAACAATCCCCAAATGTTCTGGTCTAGTATAAATAAACTCCTGTACCCAGGCCACTCACGACACCTTCCCCATCTCAGGCCAACAAATACCCCCACCAAACTGCCAATACCTTCAATACCTTCTTCACAGAGACCATACAATCACTAGCCAGTCAACTAGTCCCTGACAACTCAAGGCTCCCCACCACTATACCTGGCAGTCTATCAACATTCCATCTGCAACCCATCTCAACCACTCTCATCTATAAGTTCATCCAAAATCTTAAACCTTGTACTCCTTCTGCTGACCAGCTACCATCTGAATACCTGCATAAAGCAGCCAAAGTAATTTCTTATCCCATATCCATCCTCATAATTAGAACCAGTGAAGAAGGAATTGCTCCAGACATCTGGAAAATCTCCCATATTATCCCCCTACACAAAGGGAGTACCTCTAATGATTATTCCAACTACCGGCCAATAGCTCTATTATCACCCTTAGCAAAAATTATGGAAAAATGCATTCACCAACAACTATTAAACCATTTATCTCAACATAACATCATAGCAAACTGTCAGCATGGCTTTAGGCCATCCCACAGCACCACAACTGCCCTATTATCCTTTACAGAAGCCATCAATAGAAATTGTAATAAAAACAACCTCTCTTCTGCACTCTTTACTGACCTCTCAAAAGCATTTGACTTGGTAAACCATGCCCTTCTTATCAACATTCTTGAATCCCTTTCCCTTGACTGTCTGGCAGTTAAATGGTTCAAGTCCTACCTTACCAATAGGCAACGGGCAGTTCTCTGGGATAATAATATATCATCCCTTCTGCCAGTCACACTCGGAGTCCCTCAGGGCTCTATTCTAGGTCCACTTCTCTTCTCACTGTTTATCAACGACCTCCATGTAGCCATTCCACAAGCCACCTGCATTCAATATGCAGATGATTCGACACTAGTATGCTCAGCAAACTCCCCAACTGATCTACATTCTCTTACTCAGAATGTTTTCAACATAGTTGAAACATGGTTCACAAAACGTTGCCTCCTGCTCGATGCTAAAAAAACTAAACTCCTTCTCTTCACACCCACCAGTAAATCCTCCCCCATAGATTTCTCTGTCATCTCCAATAATGGCACAATTATATTCCCCTATTCTACCACTAAATTGCTAGGAATTACTATTGACAATAATCTTACATTTGACAGCCACATAAATAACACCATAAAAACTGTCAACAGAAAAATAGGCTCCTTATATAGAATTAAACCTTTCCTAACACCAATAGCCAGAAGTAAGATTGCACACTCCCATTTAATTTCAACTCTTCTGTATGCCTCACCAATATACACTAATCTAAAGAAAAATAATCTCATCAAACTAGCTAATTCCTTTAATAACATCGCCAGATTTGCCACCGGCAATCCTTTTAGAACTCACCACTGTCTGAATCTAATGCAGCTAGGCTGACTTGAATTTCAAAACCAATTGAAACTCTCCCAACTCACCATTACCCACAAGATATTTTATAAACTTAACAGCACTCCTATACTCTCCAATCTCATAATCCCCTACAAAAATTCCTATTTATGAGGATAGATATAGGATAGCGATAACCTTAGCAGCTTTTGTAGAAAGAGTGAGGGGAGTTTGTCAGCAGAGGGTACAGGGTTTTAGTTTGTGCAGGAGTCTATATATGTAAGATGAGACAGGTTGTAGAGAGAATTTAGAGGTAGAGTTTCTTAGGTTATTTGGTGGGTCTAAGTTGTTGGCATTTAGTTGTTTAGCTAGAGCTTGGATAGTTTCAGTGAAGAAAGAGTTGAAAGCATCTGCAGTTTGCTGAGGGGTATTAGGGTCAGCATTAATAGGGGAAGGTGTTTTAGAAGTACCTGGGGAGAGAAGTCTATTGACAGAAGACCAGAAAAGTTTAGAATTATTGACATGGGTTTGTTGCAGTTCAAGTAAAATTTCTTTTGTCAGATATTATTGACTTTTGTTAGATTTCTGAGCTGGCGGAAGTTTAGGAGATCTTGGTTATTTCTATGGGATCTCCATGAGGCCCAGACTTTATTTCTGGTGAGAATAAGTTTTTTGGTGTCATGGGAGAGCCAGGGGGCAGTATTAGATTTCATTCTAATGATGCGTTCAGGAGCATGTAAGTCAAGAATGGATAAAAAGATTTTGTTGAAGTATAATATTGCATTTTCAAGAGGAAGTGTTTTTAAGGGATTCCAGTTGCATGCACTAAGTTCAGCCTGAAATAGATCGGGATTAAAATGTTTGATGGTGCGTATTTTTCTTGTAGTGGGTGGGTTTACACAATCGGCTTTTCCCTAATTATGAATGTTAAAGAGTGGTCACTGATATCATCTGGCAAGGTTCCTGATTTGTAGTTATCTTTACTTCTATTTATAAGTATCCAGTCTAAAATGCTTTCTCTATTACTATGTTTGTTTAGCCTAGTAGTAGAGGTGATGGTTTGGATGAAGCGTAGGTTGATATGAGAAGAAGGATTTTCAGTATTAATGTTATTCCAGTCTATGTTCAGGTCACCTAGTATAACAGTTTCTTGGGGATATGTAGTTATCCAACTAAGATAATCTTCCAGGATTGGTATATTGCCACCAGGTGGGAGGTACATACAGATAATATAAAGGGATTTTTTGGAATTCAACTGGAGTTTTGTAATGATTGCTTCTAACTTGCTATCTTGGGATGGAGAGGCAGGAAGGGTAGTTATATTCAGATGATTTTTAAAAAGAATTGCAACTCCACCACCTTTGCGGTTTGGACGGTCGAGTCTGATTATATTGTAGCCTTGGGGAATGATCTCAGTGTCTTTGGTGGATGGTTTCAGCCATGTCTCTGTGAGGCAGAGAATATCAAATGAGTGTGTATGAAGGAGGGCATGCAGGTGGGGTATTTTGTTGTTTATGCTTTGGGTATTAAGATGTCCTATTAGGAAGCTATTATCAAGTTTGTGTATTGACACTAGGGGGGAAGGGAAAGTAGGTCCAGGGTTGGGGTGGATGTCCCCATCTTGGAGGGTAGGATTTCTAAGTTTGAATGTGAGCTTACATACTAGAAGAGAAAGTGTTTTATATTTGTTATCTGTAGGCAAGACATAGCATGACATAGTGCTGCCTTTTAATGCAAACCATGCAGCCATTAAAAAATATTATTAGCAAGAACTGGCATATCTTGACAGTAGATGCGTCTACTAGGGACATATTAGGTGATTCTCCTAAGATAACATATAGTAATCAACTTAACCTTAAACGCATGTTATGTTATAGGAGTAATACCCGGAATGACACACCATATATGTATTTGGGGACAAGGAAATGTGGCAGCTGTTCACAGTGCGCCTCAGTGGATGAATCAAGGTATTTTAAACATCCTGATACAGGCTGCCTATGGGAACTGAGGCTGAATGGAAGCTGTATTACTAGACATTTAGTATATGTGGCGCACTGTGTTAGCTGTTTCGCATTTTATGTTGGTAAAACCAACAGATCACTTCGAGAAAGAATTAGAGATGATTACTGCTATAAGAGGGGTGAAACTTTTAGTGCTTTAGCAAAACACACTATACAGAATGGATCAAACCATGTATTTGTTTTTCAGATACTTCAAATAGTTGAGAACAGCATAAGAGCAGGAAACATCGTAAATAAAACTGAAAATTTAGAAACACAATGGATTTTAAGACTTGGCTCTCATAGGGGAAAAGGATTGAATGAAAACATCCCTTTGAAACCTGTTTTAAGGAATCGTAGTATTAGATATTAAGCACAGGATAACCATTGACAATAATATGTTTCAATGAAACTTGTGATGATGCTGTTATTTTAGAATGCGACATAGAAATAAGGATGTGGGTAGAATGATGTTTTATATTATTACTACTTTTTAAGCATTTATATTTATGTCTCATAGATTATTATAGAGAAGCTTTTATACCATTTTGGTCATTTTATGTGTTACATGCAGACCAACATAGTGTTGTACCTTTAATTCAAGTGGGTGTGCCTAATTAGTCTAATTAGGCTTTCTGTTTAAATAGCTACATTTTGTAGTTTGATTTTGTGTCTGAGGAAGCAGGATTTTACCCGTGAAAGCGCTTACTTTATTCCATTGTTTGTCTTCATTAAAGAAGTTTTTTAAAGAAGTTCTCTTTCATACTTTGGTGTCGTGGTGGTATTCCTGTGAACAGGCTGGTGTTCATCTGAATTGTCTTCGCAGTGCTGCATAGAGTTCAGATTTGGGCTGCTTTTTTTGTTATATTTTGTGTGGGACTCTACCTTTCTACAGATATATATATATATATATATATATATATATATATATATATATATATATATATATATATATCCTGAAAGTCCTGGGCATATTTAATCCATATAATATTCTTTAAATATTTGACAAAAATATCTCCGATGAACAAACTTTTAAGCATTTAAAAAATATTACAAAAAAGGCAATACTTAAAGACAAAAATAACTACTACTGTAAATTACAGCAAAATCACCAAAACAATCCCCAAATGTTCTGGTCTAGTATAAATAAACTCCTGTACCCAGGCCACTCACGCACACCTTCCCCATCTCAGGCCGAACAAAATACCCCCCACCAAACTGCCAATACCTTCAATACCTTCTTCACAGAGACCATACAATCACTAGCCAGTCAACTAGTCCCTGACAACTCAAGGCTCCCCACCACTATACCTGGCAGTCTATCAACATTCCATCTGCAACCCATCTCAACCACTCTCATCTATAAGTTCATCCAAAATCTTAAACCTTGTACTCCTTCTGCTGACCAGCTACCATCTGAATACCTGCATAAAGCAGCCAAAGTAATTTCTTATCCCATATCCATCCTCATAATTAGAACCAGTGAAGAAGGAATTGCTCCAGACATCTGGAAAATCTCCCATATTATCCCCCTACACAAAGGGGGTACCTCTAATGATTATTCCAACTACCGGCCAATAGCTCTATTATCACCCTTAGCAAAAATGATGGAAAAATGCATTCACCAACAACTATTAAACCATTTATCTCAACATAACATCATAGCAAACTGTCAGCATGGCTTTAGGCCATCCCACAGCACCACAACTGCCCTATTATCCTTTACAGAAGCCATCAATAGAAATTGTAATAAAAACAACCTCTCTTCTGCACTCTTTACTGACCTCTCAAAAGCATTTGACTTGGTAAACCATGCCCTTCTTATCAACATTCTTGAATCCCTTTCCCTTGACTGTCTGGCAGTTAAATGGTTAAAGTCCTACCTTACCAATAGGCAACGGGCAGTTCTCTGGGATAATAATATATCATCCCTTCTGCCAGTCACACTCGGAGTCCCTCAGGGCTCTATTCTAGGTCCACTTCTCTTCTCACTGTTTATCAACGACCTCCATGTAGCCATTCCACAAGCCACCTGCATTCAATATGCAGATGATTCGACACTAGTATGCTCAGCAAACTCCCCAACTGATCTACATTCTCTTACTCAGAGTGTTTTCAACATAGTTGAAACATGGTTCACAAAACGTTGCCTCCTGCTCGATGCTAAAAAATAAACTCCTTCTCTTCACACCCACCAGTAAATCCTCCCCCATAGATTTCTCTGTCATCTCCAATAATGGCACAATTATATTCCCCTATTCTACCACTAAATTGCTAGGAATTACTATTGACAATAATCTTACATTTGACAGCCACATAAATAACACCATAAAAACTGTCAACAGAAAAATAGGCTCCTTATATAGAATTAAACCTTTCCTAACACCAATAGCCAGAAGTAAGATTGCACACTCCCATTTAATTTCAACTCTTCTGTATGCCTCACCAATATACACTAATCTAAAGAAAAATAATCTCATCAAACTAGCTAATTCCTTTAATAACATCGCCAGATTTGCCACCGGCAATCCTTTTAGAACTCACCACTGTCTGAATCTAATGCAGCTAGGCTGACTTGAATTTCAAAACCAATTGAAACTCTCCCAACTCACCATTACCCACAAGATATTTTATAAACTTAACAGCACTCCTATACTCTCCAATCTCATAATCCCCTACAAAAATCTAAATTCTCTTTGCTCTTCCAGCAAACTTCTTGCTAGCATAAGCAAGTCTTACAATATGGCTGGAGTTTCTCTGTTTTCTAACTCTCTGGGAAAAAAAATGGAACCTACTGCCTAATGAACTAACTTTAATTTCTTCGCTGCCTCTCTTTAAACAAAACCTCAAAAGACACCTCAAAACACACTGGTTATGCCCCTGCAGCAACCCTGATTAATCTTCTCCTTCACTACAGATATTTTCTCCTCTTGAACCTCTACTTATTTCACATTCATTGAAGTAGGACTGTAACTGCTTAATAGAATTCAACATACTGGCGTAATCTATCCTGCTTGATGCTCTGAAAGTCTCTATCCTGTTTGATGTACTGATAGTCTACATGTATCTTACTGCATATTGAATTATCCTGTACACATTGTCACCTTTACTATTGTATATACTTACTTTACTTTATTAATACTACTGTATTTTTTTACTATTCTTATTACTTCCTGTCTTTTTAATAATCTTCTATTGAAATCAGTTCATTTACTATGTATTAATATTGATTTTTAATTTTTAATTGTTATATTTCAATTTTTTGTTGCCAATGGAGCTTTTCTCCCCGGGCCTCTACTGAAAATGGAAATATATCCAGTTAGACTAGCCCAGTTAACAAATGTAAAATAAAAAAAATAATCACTTCAATCAATGACGTGCACCAAGTGACAATAGTGCAAGTGCCTTCCATAAGGAAGCAGAAGAATGTAATTCTGCAATCAGTACAAGATTGACAATAACTGGCTCCAAATATCGTTACACTACTTAACCAAGCTATAAATATGATTTTTCATAATTCAAAAATACAATTGTTCCTCATGGAATCATTAGATGAAAAATCTGGTGCGGGATTCTCCTTCGGCTTGTATCGCCTGGAAAATTACTGTTCTTTACTCATTCCAAGTCAAATATTTAATAGAAAGGTCCTAAAAACCTATGTTGATAAATTTTCAGAGCTTGTTAACCTACTGGCCATTTATGCCAATCACAGCTCGAACAGAATGGCACAATAAAAATGGATAGATCCAATTTTAAGTTGTCAAATCCTGACTGCAATTGGTCATATGTTTCACCAGCTAGCATGTTTCTAAAAATAAGGCTTCACTTTCCAAGTGTGCAGAGGCAAGAATCTTTTGTGCAACATGATCAAAGAGATAGATAGAGAAACAAGCTGAATTAGAAAAAAGTAAATTTAACTCAATATAAGATAAATAAATTGGAAACTTTGCAGTTCAATATAAATATTTATGAATCCAAAATAAAGGAACAGAAAATTAAGAAATTAAACAGGGATGTCCTGGACTTTAAGCAAGGGCAGATGTTTGAGTGGCCCAGAGAAGAATACACAGGAGAACAGAGGTTCCACTCTTACCTAACAAAAGAACTAATTTTGTATCAAGTAATGTGTACTCTGCAGCAACACCATCTAAAGATGATGAGAATCAACCTATCAATCCTGTCTTACAAGAACAACAAGTTGATGTTTTGGATATTAATATAGGAAATACACCAGGAATTGCTGTCTCAGGGGCCATACCAAAGAAAAATGGCACACATCTCCCTTTAACTACAACTTTACCGATTTTTCTGAAACAAAATCATTACAAGAATCACAGATCACAGAGTCAAGATCGGAAGAGGAAAAAACACTTATGTAAATGGTTCACTGGTAGTCAACATTTCAAAGCATGTTTTAACACCTGCTGAGCAGTCAATCTTACAAAAAGGTCTGACCTTTATTCCTACATTTAGGTCAGACTTAAATTAATCTGTCATTGATTTAAAATGTTTTGGACGGAATGTGGCGTTGAGGAGCATATATGGGAATAAACAGGAGCAAAGTAAAAAACTAAAGAAGCCTAGCTCTTTTGTACCTATCAGTCATCTGGCAGTTGAATTACTTACCAGACTCTGCAGTAATGAAGTTGAAAAGTTGTGAATAGATCCTCATACTAAGCATTATAGGAATATTACATTTGAAGAGAAACAAGCAATACACCACTTACAGCATAATAATGATATTATTTTGAAATCAGCCGATAAAGGCGGAGCCATAGTGGTTATGGATTCTTCATGGTATTCAAATAGGATGGAAGATATGTTAAAAGATTCTAAAACATATATTGAAGTAACACCCTCTGTGATAAATCAGGCTATATACAAAGTGAATTCTTACTTGAATGATATGATCCTACAAAGACAAATTGATATGGAATGTTCAACTTTTTAGATATTTCCAAGCCTATCATTCCAAGCATCAATGGACTTCCTAAGATACATAAAAATATCTTAAGTCCACCATTACGCCCTATAGTCTCAGGACAAGGATGGGTTACTGAAAATATGTCCTTGTACATGGAAAAAGAATTGAGAGAACTTCTAAGCTCCTATTATACTGTTCTAAGGGATACGGATGATTTTTTAAATAAAATAAATGTGGTCATGAAAGGTAAGATCGATCACTGTGACCTCTTACTAACTACCTTAGACATCAATAATCCTTTTACCACCATTCCGAATGACGTTGGAATAGAGTACATAACAAGAATATTATCAGCAAAGAAGACCACAACAGAAACTCGAACTATCTGTGATCTGCTTGAATTAGTTCCGGAGAATAATTATTTTGTACATGGCGAAAAAAGTTACTTACAGAAATGGGGGGTTGCCATGGGCACCCCCTGTGCCAATAGTTATTCGAATTTAGTCCTAGTAGAATGGGAACTACAACATGTTTTACATCTAAACAATCCATGGTATAATAATATCCTATATTATGGACGTTTTGTTGATGATTTATTTATCTTATGGAAAGGAAATGTGGAACAATTCCAACAATTTCTCAGTTATCTTGATTCCACCACTTCATTTTTGACATTTACATCAAATTATTCCAGATGAACAATAAGTTTCCTGGATGTCAATGTCAAAGTTAATGAGACAGGAGACTTGGACATTGAACTACACAGGAAGAGCACATGGAGGAATCATTATTTATTGAAGAGTAGCATGCATCCTAGACACATTACAAAAAACATTATGAGTAATGAAGTCAACAGAATTCATAAAAGTTGCAACCAAGAAACCACACGTAATAGAGAGATACAACTCTTACAAAAAAAATCTAAAAGAAAGAGGTTACAAAGAACAAGATTTAAAGCCTACAATTAGAGAACGAAGAGATGGACATACGCACGAGAACACAACAATTAGATTTCTTTTAACTTACAGTACTGATAGCCATCAGGTTCAACAAGTGATAAAACAGTTTTGGCCGATTCTAACACAAGACCCACAGTTAAAAGATATAGTGGGTGACAGACCACAATTTAGTTATAAAAATAAAAAGAACGTAAAAAGAATGTTGTGTACTAATCATCAGAACAGAAATCCAATAAAAGGCCGTAAGGGTACCTTTATGTGTGGTAATTGGAATATTTGTTCCTTCATAGACAGCAGTAATCAATTTGAATACCCAAGAACCAACAGAAAATATATCTTTGATGTTAAAGCAACTTGTACAGCTATTAATGTTATTTATTTGGCCAAGTGTAAACTTTGTCCATCTTTCTATGTTGGTAAAACCAACCAGATGCTTAAGAAATGAATAGAAAGGCATCAAAGAGATATTATTAACAAAGATGTACATAATGCTTTGGCATCTCATATTGATATGAATAGAGGCCACTCATTTCTATTTAAAGTTATTGAAACCATACATATTGGTCCAAGAAAAGGAGATATTGAAAATGTAACTGAAATAAGAGAAACTAAATTGATAATTAATTTAAGAGCTGACCAGTATCCAGGTTTAAACAGTATTATTCATTTGAAACCAATCCTGAAAATGAGAAGATCAACTATAAAGTAACAGCACAACCAAATAGATAAATTGTTTCATATAGCATGATCTTAAATAGCTGGATCTTATTTTTACATTTTTTACAACAGGAGAATTTATTATTTTAAAGGAGACCTATTATTGATTGATTATGTTTCGCATTCATCGTAGGATCCTTTATCTTTATCTAACATGATTTGATTACCAATGAATCCAGAGGGCCAGTCATTGGATCTATCTCTTTGATCATGTTGCACAAAAGATTCTTGCCTCTGCACACTTGGAAAGCGAAGCCTTATTTTTAGAAACATGCTAGCTGGTGAAACGTATGGCCAATTGCAGTCAGGATTTGACAACTTAAAATTAGATCTATCCATTTTTATTGTGCCATTCTGTTCGAGCTGTGATTGGCATAAATGGCCAGTAGGTTAACAAGCTCTGAAAATTTATGAACATAGGTTTTTAGGACCTTTCTATTAAATATTTGACTTTGAATGAGTAAAGAACAGTAAATTTTCCAGGTGATACAAGCCGAAGGAGAATCCCGCACCAGATTTTTCATCTAATGATTCCATGAGGAACAATTGTATTTTTGAATTATGAAAAATCATATTTATAGCTTGGTTAAGTAGTGTAACTATATTTGGAGCCAGTTATTGTCAATCTTGTACTGATTGCAGATTTACGTTCTTCTGCTTCCTTATGGAAGGCACTTGCACTATTGTCACTCGGTGCACGTGATTGATTGAAGTGATTATTTAAAGAATATTATATGGATTAAATATGCCCAGGCACGTGATTGATTGAAGTGATTATTTAAAGAATATTATATGGATTAAATATGCCCAGGACTTTCAGGATATATATGTATACACACCTAGTTAAATATGCACATATACAGCCATACCTTGGTATTTTTTTTAAAGGTCTCTGTGTTTCCAGTGCACCATTCTCGGCTTTAGTAATGGCAGCAGCTCCCCAGGACATACACACACACATACACCTGGAACAGAAACAGAATAAGGTCTATGAGACAACAGTCAGCAGTACTAACAGCAATAAAGCATCATGGCACAAAGGTACATACATTTCAGTGAGTACCCATGACAATTGCCAGCAGACAGCACCTTACACGGCACAAGAGTAGCACACTACACACTGGCATTACCTGTACTATATTCAACCTGTGCATCAGACACATATTAGCATGTCCCTGCATTGATGGTATGGATAACAGGGATGTGGCACAGGTATCATCACATGCACAGGGTGTGGTGTGGGGATGCCAAGGGTCTAGGCTGGTCCATACAGTTGACATCATGTGTATGCCTGGAGTGGTGGTGTTCAGCTAGGCATGGAGAGGAGCTGTGTGTGTCAGGTGGTGACCTGCATGTGATACTGATGTGTGAGTGTGTGTATGCACACAGTCAAGCCATGTGCTAGCCATACACAAGGGTATGTTGGACAGCCATGGGCTGTACATGGCAGGATGTACAGCTCACCATCTCTGGCCATGGACATGGGAACTGGGTCTGCCAGGAGTGCCACTGGCACCACCATGCCCAAGGCCAGATGCCGTACTACTTCCTGATGGTGACCACTGTCTACTGGGTCCATGTCCCTCACAGGACCAGCCAGGGCCATGTGCCCATGGCCTGCTATGTTGTGGTATGGACAGCACCCTCCCTTCGGTAGTGCTGGTGGTACTACCACTACAGGAGTGTAAATGTGCATGGCCTCAGCTGATGTTGTTGCTGACCTAGATCCACGTGTCAAACGCCCTACTCCCACCACATGTTCAAGCACAGACAATGAATGGTTAAGGACTAACAATGTCTCACCCCACCATCTATCCATGATGTCAGTGAAGTGACATACGGCATCACCAATACTGTGGAGGGTGTCACGAATACCAGGAAGTGTTGCATCCATGACCCTGAATATCCATTTGGTGCCTGTGCCTCCATGATGGACCAAAACATGCTTTGGGTGACACGTGCTGTGACAGCTCTGACAGGAGCTGGATGGGCAGCAGTCCTCCTTCGAGCACCCCATCAGTCTACCTGTGTGGCACCTCACCAGCTCTCTGGGTATGGCTAGTGTCTACAGTAACAGATCCCCTAGTCGCCACACTACCCTGTTCGATGCCACCACCCTATGACTGTCCAATATCTGTGGCTGCTGGGGACTGGGTATGTGTGGGCATACTGACCATGTGCATGGACATTGTGGGTGGAAGTGGGATGTCAACCAATGTTACAGATTCAGCCCCCAACAACCCCACCTGCACCTCACTATGGCCACCATCTTCATCAGAGTCTGACAAAACAGTGGCATCAGGTTGTGAGAGGAGAAACCCCAACCTCCATGTTCACCTGTAAGGGGAAGACAACATACGTAAATTACTTCCTGCACTATAATATTTGCTGATCCACACATCCACACACACACACACACACACACACACACACACACACACACACACACACACACAACATACAGGTGAAGTGGCACAAAGGCATTATACAGACCACACCTTCTGACTGATGCCAGACCACAACAGACACACTCTGGACAGGCACTCAACAACATGCAGTGCAGCTACATCCAGTTAATGTTGCTACTACTATACATCTGTGAGATACGTGAGACATGAAAGTATGTGATGGACCTTCACCTAACACAGTGCACCCGTGTACACAATACTAATGTACCCCTGAATAGCACAGTGGCTACACCTATACAAAAGTATGTGCCAATATGTTACAGTTCCTGCAAATAGGCTGCTGTGATGACTAATGTGATGCACTGCAGTGAACCCCACCACAAGTGAACATGCCCATATTGCAATATGGCTAAGCTTAACAGTTCTGTGCATGGAAAACTGGCTGCTCTTAACATGCCTATGGTATTGGTGAGCCACAACATGACAGTTCCACACTCACCAGCTTCAGGTTGATGTTCACCAGCCACACCAGAGGTACATATGTAATTGTGGGGGAGAGGTATTGTCAGCACACACACACATGTGGCATTTGTACAAGATAATATGTGCATTTATGAACATGTACACTACAAGCTATGATACTACCCAAATTACTGACATTCACAATATGTGTGCACATGTGTGCATTATAAACCCCCACCCACAAATGCAGATTGACCTGCCATATGCATACAGGTATGCAAAGGCTGCCACTATGAATGCTACAGTATTAATGTGATTCCCACTGGGGCCTAATCTGGATGCTCCTTAGCTGTGGCATCTGTGCCACCCACCTATGTAGTCATGGTTTCCTGGGAGGCGATGGCTGAACCAAGGTTTGCAAGAAACTTCTCAGTAGTTGAGAGTGGTGCTTGAGTAGCAGGCCCTCCACCTGTGACAGCACGGTCCCTGGCCACAGCTGCAGCCCTTTGCCGTGCATTGTGTATCAGGTCTGTGGTACTGTGTTGGACATGTTTATAGCTCCTGTCCCAGTGGCCTACATTATTGACTGTTGCTACTAGTTCTGCCCACAGGGCTGTGTGCTCTTGCAGGTATTGGCAGCTCCTTCCGAACAGTACCCAGTAATGGAGTTTGAGGGCATCAGTGATTGCAGCGGTCTCATAGGTTCATAGGTTCATAAGTAGTTACTAGGCTATCTGCCCCAGGGCATTTATAAGCCTAGCCAGAGTGTGTCGGCTTTTGCCGCCCCATTGATTAATTAACTGATCCTCTGTCAAGCAAAGCCAATGAAGTGATCCCGGGGGTGTATTTTCTGTTACCCATCCACTCGTCAAGGTTTCTCTTGAAGAGTGTTAGTGAGGGGCTCTGTCTAATGTAGTTTGGAATTTTGTTCCAAAGCATGGGGAGTCTCTGTGACAGAAATCTATCCCTCCAGCATGTTCTATTTATTGTTGTGGTGAGGTTTAACTCACTAGAGCGCGTGGCTCACAGTGACTTGGATTTCTTTAGGTGGAGCATGTCCATCAATTCTGAGTTGGACATGGCTTTGTAAGTCAGGCAGAGATCACCTCTAAGTAACTGATATGCCACTGAGTACAGCCAGAGTGTTTTCAGTCGAGCTGCATAGGACATATGTTTGAGGCCAGTAATCATCTTGGTGAGGTACTTTTGTGGTCTTTCCAGTTGTTGAAAGTGTCTTGTGAGCTACATCCCAAATGGGGCATTGTACTCTATGATGGGTCTGATGAGTGACGAGTAGAGGGGTACTATAACCTCTTTATTTCTATATGCAAACCCTTTAGTAATTAGATGGGCCACATAAAAGAATTTTCTAACTACTTTGGCAATATGATTGTCAAAGGAGAGATTTCTATATACCTGGGTCCCCAGATCTCTTATTACCTCTTCTGTATTAAGGGGGCTGCCACCTATGTGGTAATTCATGGGTGTTTTGTGTTTCCCAAGTAGGATGACTATGCATTTTTTGGCATTTAGCTTGAGGTCATGACTTTGGCACCAGGTGTCCATCACAGTAAGGCCCTTTTGGAGGATGTCCATGTCAGCCAGAGAGTCAATTATGGCTCCCAGTTTGCAGTCATCGGTAAACTTGGTTAACCATAGTCCTCCTGTGTTTGCCTGTACTTCTGAGAAGTATATGCCAAACAGTAGGGGTCCCACGACCGAGCCTTGCGGGACGCTACTTGTGACTGGTTTAGAGTCGGACCTGGAGCCCACTATTCTTACCGTGTGAGTTCTGTCTGTAAGCCAGTTGGCAGCCCACCTCATGACGTAGGGGTTTATGTTCAGGCTGGTGAGTTTTTCTGGAATACCCGAGTGGGGAATAGTGTTGAAAGCCTTGGCGAGGTCAAGGTAGGCTGTGTGAACCACCTTTCCCTCGTCTATGGCCTTGGTGACTGTCTCGAAGACGTCAACCAGGTTGAGTAGGCATGATCTGCCCTTAACAAAGCCAAACTGGGTTGGGTCAAGTGTTTGGAGGTTCCCAATGTCTTTGTTAATGAGTTCCATGATGATGCGCTCCATAGCCTTGCAGACCAGGCTAGTCAGGCTTATGGGGTGATAGTTACCAGGGTGAGTTGTGGCCCCTATTTTGTGGAGAGGAATAACCATTGCTGTGCACCATTCTATGGGCATGTAGCCTGTGGAGAGGCTGAGGTTGAACAGCGTGTTTAGGTGGGGGGGTTAGTTCATTCTGTAGTTCGAACAAGACGCACTCTGGGACACCATCTGTCCCCATTGACGCTGTGTTTTTGGCTTTTGAAAGGGCTGTTTTCACCTGTGTCTGTGATTTCTGGGACACTACACTTTTCCGGTATTGTGGGCCCTTTTGGGGGTGAGAAGGGGGTGAGGTTTACACTGAATCTATCTGCCAGGATGTTGGCAATATCAGTAGGTTCAGTATATTTTGTGCTATTTTGCAGTAGTTCAGTGCATATCTGCGAGTTGCCACTTAGATTCTTAACATAGCTAAAGAAGGCTTTGTGGTTATCTTTTGAATCCTTGGCTATTTTTCTTTTGACGCTAGCCTTGGATGATTTTGTGAGGGACCTTAGTTTCTTACTGATACTGATCAGGGATGTCTTTCTTTCTTGGGATTTTCTTTTTTTCTGAACTAGTTTCCTCCTTCTGTTGTATAGTCTGTTTATGGGAGGAGTCCACCAGACTGGTTTCCTTCTCTTAGAGGAGTGAGTCTTGGTTTTGCTAGGGATGGCACAATCCATGCATCCTTGTAGGTGCTCATAGAGTGCATTTGTAAAGGTTTCTGCATCTTGGGCAGTGTTATCCTTTAGCGTGGGGGCTGTGAAACATACTGCCTCTGTCTTAAGTAAGGTGAAGTTTGCTTTAGAAAAAAATTTTTACTGTGGTTTCCTTAGTTGGGGGTGGTGGTGGATTGTGGACATCCAGAGTGATTAGTTTATGGTCTGATCTAACCAGTGACGGGTTGACCTCCGGTGTGGAACACCTATCGCCTATGTTGGTGATGACCAGGTCCAGTATGTTTTCACCTCTGGTAGGGGAGTTTACCAGCTGATCCAGGGCATTTGAGTTGATGAATACCAGGAAGCGCTGGGCCTGGGAGTTTGTACTCAAGTAGTTTTCCCAGTTGATGGTAGAGTAATTGAAATTGCCCAATATTAGGGTGTTCGGTAGGACCTTCATGTTTTCCAGTGTCTCCATAAAGGTGTAGTGTTGGTCCTGGGTCATGGAGGGTAATCTGTAGCAGGCCACAATTTGCATTGCAAATTTGCCTGATGTTAGTTGCACATGGATGGTCTCAGAGGTATCATGCTGCGCCACTAACTTGGAGGTGTAGGAATCCTTGATGAATATGGATACACCCCCTCCTTTTGTGTTTCGGTCTGTGTTCTGTGGCCAAAACATGTGGTATGAGTTGTAACCCGGTAGTGCTGGGGTGCTCTCTGGAGCCTTGAACCAGGGTTCTCAGCCTCTGAGAATGGCAGGTTCCATCTTCTGTACATCCCACCTGAAAAACATGAACAGGGGAACACTTCACAGGAATGCATACATTGGCCACCATTATGTACAGAGCCTACATATCCACTTTTGTCAGCACTATCCACCTCTAACACCCACATCGTACCCATGCCATCTATCAGCACAGTATGTGTTAGAGTATTGGGAACATACTGGCATTACAGCATGCATTACCCCCCTGATCCTGATGCTTCATGTTCCCCCCAATGAGAACTATTAATGTGCATAAGGATCTCTTCGTCATTCACATCACACAGCACATGCAGCAGCTGGGGACATCACAGAGGTTCCCCATCAGTGAATACTAGGCCATCAAACATCTACCTTACACCTATAGGCTATAAGGCCAACCCTATACCCAGTTAGTCTTATAGCCTATAGGCTATAAGCTATAAGGCCAACCCTATACCCGGTTTCATACATACTCCTCAGGAGTGACCTCACTGTGGCATGTCAGGCAATCACAGGCTCCACATTGTTGGGACTGCTGCACAAGTGCAAGTCATGCTCCACTGTGTTAACACACACACACCCTTAATCTGGTGAGTGACCTGGACTGGGCTTGTTGGCAGCTCACATGTGTGTCCCACACAATCACCCTGTGGTGGAATGGGCACTCTGTCTACATCAGGCAGAGTAGCTACCTACACCTTTGCAGGTGTAACTTGGTCAACTGGATGATTAACAGTACATACACCCTTGGGATATGACCTGTGTCCCTGCTGGATGGGGACATCAGCTACTGCCTTGCATATACATGGGCTAACATGTGGTCTAGGCATATGGCTGCTCAGGGCCCATAACCTAGTAACCTCATATGGTACCAGGAATACCAGAAATTGCCTAACTGCTGTGACAAACTGTGTTGCTATGTGTCCACACACACATCACTGCCATTGCCTGGTGGGTGCACCCTATGGGCAACATTACAGTACCATGTCATCCAGCCTATATCCGACAAATGAAATACAGATACCGTTTGGTTCGACCCAGTGATAACAAACAAAATGACCAAACGGAAAGTACCTCCACAGCTCTGCAAGCAAAATAAATCCACCGGAACAAGGATAAAATCAGTTGTTTTAATAAACATCCACAAAGCTTGAGTTGGTTGAGCGCTTTCACTCGACACAGCGAGTTTCATCAGAACATTTAATTAATGCGCATGTAATCAATTTATATAAAAAATGGTGCCAAAATACATTAATTAATAAATATAAACTTTAAAAAAACTTTTAACTGGTTAATATTAATAAAAATTTATGTGAATATAAGATACTTTAACCTTATTATATAATCCCCCATCTCATTTTGTACAACATGAATGTTAAATATATGTTCTCCCTTAGTTCGTTCTATGTATGTTGAAAAAGGAAAGTTAAAATCAAAAATATTCAGAAAACCCACTTTTACTAATTCATATCTGGACTTTAGTAGTTTTCATCCTATTAATGTTAAGAAGAATATATACAAAGGGCAGTGTATCAGGGTTATACGTATGACATCTGATTTAGTAGATACCATTGCTGAAATTGATTTCATTACTACATTATTTTTGGAAAGAGGTTATGACTCAGAAATTATGAGGGACATATCCACTTATGTAATTAGTCAGAGAGGTAGAAGATATACTTCGCTGTTAGGGAGCAACGGCACATTAGTCACTAATGATGCTCATAATTCTGAGGCTATTCCCAATAGTACATCTATTACCAACAATATTGATACAAGAGTTTCAGGAAGAAATGGACAACAAGATTTTAATAGAGCTTGTATCTTAGAATATGGGCCTTTTAGTCACATCATAAAGGATATAATGTACAAGAATTGGCATCTATTAATGGAAGAAAATGGGATAGCTGATACAGTTGGCATGAATCCTCATTTTATTAACAAAATGGGCAAGAATATTAAAAGTTTATTGCAAGGAAACATTGGAAGCAAAAATGGATTCAATAGTACACATACAAGTAAATGTGGGTTTTGTAATCAGTGTTCGAGTATATATGAAAATAGTTCTATACTGTTAAGAAATAGCAATAGGAAAAAGATATATACATCTAAAGGGAATTGTAGGACAAAGATGCTAGTATATATAGCAATATGCTCGGTCTGTCCTTCATATTATATTGGGAAGACCGAGAGACAATTCAGACAAAGAATATACTCACATCTTTACTGTATAAAAAAGCGTGACACTAAGAACGCCTTAGCAAGGCATATAGAGGAAAAAGGAGTAGAGCATAATTTCAAGTTTGCTATACTAGAAACTATTAAAAGAAATCCTAGAGGAGGCAATATAAAGAATTTTTTGGCATACAGGGAGCTGTACTGGCAGGTTTTAACAGATGCCACTACGGCCCCTGGATTAAATGATTTTCTATCAATAAAACCTTTGTTGATGTTGAATAGTTAAAAAATACAAAAATGATGCAACAATAAACACAATATAATATATATAAGAGCACAAATACATACTAAATGAACGAACTAAGGGAGAACATATATTTAACATTCATGTTGTACAAAATGAGATGGGGGATTATATAATAAGGTTAAAGTATCTTATATTCACATAAATTTTTATTAATATTAACCAGTTAAAAGTTTTTTTAAAGTTTATATTTATTAATTAATGTATTTTGGCGCCATTTTTTATATAAATTGATTACAGGCGCATTAATTAAATGTTCTGATGAAACTCGCTGTGTCGAGTGAAAGCGCTCAACCAACTCAAGCTTTGTGGATGTTTATTAAAACAACTGATTTTATCCTTGTTCCGGTGGATTTATTTTGCTTGCAGAGCTGTGGAGGTACTTTCCGTTTGGTCATTTTGTTTGTTATCACTATATCCGACAAATAAGTGAGTGCTACTACAGGTGCATGTGGACATTCCAGGAACATCTGCGGTACACAGTAACAGAGAGCAGTGCATATGTGGTGTAGGGTGACCTCCTTCTAGGTGTCTGACATCTGCAGGACTGAGATGTTTGCAGAATGTGTACATGTGCCTGGTAGATGTAGACCCCACTGCCAGACAAATGTGTATTTCTGCACACCAGTTGGACAATACGTGATGGTTGTCCACTGAGTTTGGTGAATGTGTCTGTGACATGTCAGATCCTTGGGGACACACTAATGGTACGTGGATATCTGCTATTGTGTCCATTCCCTTACTTTGTATGCTCAGTATGTACACACTGTTGCTAAGCCAGAGCCAGCATCCCCCCACTGCTAGTATCTATTACCTGCTGTCCTGCAGGGGCCCACCAGGTATGCTAGCCATAGGTGTCAGGCAGTCACATACAGGTGTGGAGTACACACTGACCTTGCCAGAGTACATCAGGAATGGTCAGGGAGACCTGGACAATCTGTGAAACAATTCTGTATGACATTGGCAGAATGAGAGGGGCTCATTGACAGTACATGCTGTGATTTTCCAGCTGTATCCACCAGTACATACTGTCAGTGTTACACTGCCGCACTGGTCCAGTAATCAAGGAGCTTCAATCCTCACCACTAGCACCAGTGAGGGACATACACAATGGGAGGATGACAAGTACACACACAGTAAAGTACACTGTATACCCTTCAGAACACACAGAGATAACAGTCAGTCTGGGACTGGCTTCTCCCTCTCTCTCCAGATAACCTAATAAGACTCCCCACTGGAACAGCTATACAGTTAACATCTCAGCAGAGCAGTCAACCAGAACCTCCATCACCCTCTGTGTCCGACCAGTGCTTCATGTCCCTGCCCAAGTAGCTGACACACACACACTTTGAGATTTGAGTCATAAATCAAACACATACACACACACACACACACACTCCTGGGAAAGGCTGGCACAGGTTTCCTAGCTATGGCCCCTTCTACCCAGACTAAAAGGTAGTTATGATTGCCACAAGCTGTTTATCAGCTACTGTAAGGCCCTTACCAAAGGGTGACGACTCCTAATGTGTGATGTGCCTATTATCCAAATGGCTAGTGTGACCAAGACCAAAGCTATTGGAGTGGACTGTACAGTGTCACCAAATATATATGCAAGTACTCTTAAGAGCTTGTTTATCTCTAAACAGACCAACCACAATTACAAGGTTTAACCATATTTAATAATAACTAATTAAGGAACAAGGCAATACTCAATTAATACAGTAACTACAGAGTTCAGAATCACAGGAAATATTTTAAAACAACATTGCAGGACAGTCTCAAATAAATACAGAGAACATCTAAAGTAATCTTTGCTGTATTCACATCTATATGTAAACACGATTACTTCTTCCTTGTTCCATACTATTAGCAAGGTAAATGCAGATGAGTAGATGTTATCAGATACAAATACACATACAGAATGCAAAGATCTTTCTCTGAGACAGGTCTGAAATTAATAATCAACATTACTGCTGGGTTAGGTCAGATTACATCACTCTTTGTCATCTGCCTTCAGTTCCCAGACTAACAACAACTAACATGCATTTTAACATTTCTGAGTCAGACATCCATATCTCTCAGATGTCTGTCTAGAACTGGAATTCATAACACAGTTAAACACTTTTACATTTTCAACCTAGTCATTGTTTATGTTTCAAGACAATACAAAAACCTGTAGCTGTAGACATTTAAGTCTGCTTGCTGCACTGAAACTGAGATAATACATTTGTAAACAAGTACAGCTTATTTTCTTGAACTTTTGCAAGTTATCTATGTATGTTCAAGGCTTCCAGGTTCTACTATTAATACATCCATTTGCACAGGTAATATTTTATATACATTTCTGTTCTTTTCCAGTACAGTACACTGTAGTTACATTCTTGAAGCTCAGTCATACCTCTCAACCTCTTAGAGCAAGATATCTGGATAAAGGCAAAAATAAAGGGGTGACAAAGGGCCAAAAATAGTGACACTTTTTAAATATTGCTCTTACAAACTTAGAAAGTTGATAGAATAACAGGTTTTGCATTTTCATGCCTTTTCTGAACAATATGCCATCTGATATTTGCATGTATGCTATTATTTTATGACTTCAGTCTTTCATGATTTGCCAGAGAAACAGAAATGTATGAGAAACTGACTAAAAATATGAGGCAAAAATGTGGACTTTCTGCAAAAATCTGGGCAGTTGAGAGTTATGAGCTCAACACATAACATGCAGTTCAACACACACTTCTGCACCAGTAGTTTAATATCCACATAGCATATAGTTCTCTTACATTTACAAGTGTATGAATCCTACTCATTTTCATAAATTATATATGATTATTTACAAACTTCTAGTTAGCTGGGCTGGCAGTGTCACAGTCAGCATTGTACAACACACAATCCAGTAGTAGTCTAATGTGAGCTGACCCTTGGAGTGACTCAGGGGCCCAAGCTGTGATCTATGTCACTGCAGACAGAGCCACAAGGGGATAGCCATAGGTGCTGGACAGCAGACTAACAGCAGCATGTCAGTCCAGGAAGTGTTGCGATCTACTTTTTAAATTCCTATTTTCTATGACTGCATCCCCCATCTGCATTCCATTACATGCTTAATTGTATGACATACCTGGTATAGTGCTGTACTCCTTTGTCTGAAGAAATCCACTTGTAGTGTGGTAAAGAATTGCAGTCTGTCTTAATGAAGAAAGTGTCAGACCTGTTTACGATAGGCAGCAGCTTGCCTTTTGTAGGTAATGCTCATGAACAGGGGATGGCCTGTGCATTAGTCTGTGGCTCCCACTTGTTAATTTCATCCAGAACAGCTGGGTTGCCTTTCAATTAGCCAACAGCATGGCAACACAGTGCTATAATTAAGGGTTTCATGTGGGCCTTGCCCCTTTTCCTGGCCTGTGAGGAGGGTATTATCGATGTGTGGGTGCTACAGCATCACAGAGAGTAGGTGGAAATACTGTCCACTCTTTGGATTGATGTTTTATGTCCACAGTTTTGCATGCTGTGTATGGCCATTGTTAACAGGCTTTTATATTCTGTAGCAGTGTACTGTGTAAATATGTGTTGGGATGAGTAAGGAGACAGGCAGATGTGAGTGTCATATATCCTTTTCTATCTGACTGTGCATGCTGCTACAGTTGATGCTGGTCTATCGGCTGTGTATGTTTGTAGGGGGAGACTGTGACTTTTCCCTTAAAACCTCAACATTCCTCCCAACCCTTTATGTTTGGCTGTTCTGTGGAAGCCCTGCTCTAGGTGTTTGGGAGCAATGTTAGGCCAGTAGCAGGAAGCTAGACATACTGCTTCATGTGTAGCAGGCTATAGCTGCTGCATTCTGGCCATGAGTCAGACTAGGGATTGTGAAGACATTGGGGGAGAGCAAGCTGTTACTGTCAGTGAGGGTGTGGTGTCAGTTGTGTCACATCATGGCTTGGTTGAGGATACCCACAAATGTCCAGGTGAGGCATGTGCCTGTGGTGCACATGTTACATAATAATGCCACTCAGAGAGTGGTACACAACATTTAGTAGACATATTCATAACTGTGAAATGTATCCCACCCTGCAGGCCTTTAATGTGCTACTGTGGGTGGCAGTGATTGCTGTAGGAGCAACCAGTTTTGCTGGACATTGTAGGGCTCAGTTATTGCTATGATGTATTGACATGCAAGTAGTTGTCATGCCACAGACTGGACTGTGGGCCAGACTGTGGGTGTCTAGATGTGACAGATGCTAGAACTGTAACAGATGGGGTACCAAGTCATCATTATGACAGGTGTATTTGTAAGACATATGTGTATGCATACAGTGTGTAACACAGGATTAGCATGGACATGTGTGTTCTGATAAGTATGATGTGTGACACTGAGCTGTCTGTCATACTTTTGTAACCCCAATCTGCACTGCCTTGCCAGTATGTGAGCACACAGAGTAGGTTTTATGATAAGCATGCCATAAATAGGGGGCACAACAGTGGATATTCAGCAACAGTCTGTGCAGTTGTCAGTTCTACCTGATATTGTAGGCCTCCTGTATATCCAGCAGCATTTATTTGTCTGTGTACTGGTTCTGTGTCTGTGTCAGAGGCCCAAATACACTGTGATTTGGGCCACTATATATAGGAGTAGTGTGTGACTGGCAATCAGGATATGATATGTTTGTGAAAACAGTTGTTATACTCGAGAGGTCATTTGGCTTACTGGTATGTTGTTCAAGTCTAGTTCAAATCATTCTGGGTTCAAAATTTGGCAGTAATGTCTTTTTTCCCAAAAGTTACATCCCTGTAGTGCATGATATATTTACAAATGCATCAGTAATTTACCAGAGATGATTTGATGTAGTGGTGTGCTGCTGTGATTCTAGTTCAGAAGGTCCTGGGTTCAAGAGTTGGCAGCTTTGTCTTTTTTACCTAATGTTACATGGCTGCACTACATAATATATTTACAAAAGCAGTATTAATTCCCCAAAACTGGTTTGGCTTAGTGGTGTGTTGCTCAGACTCTAGTGCACAGGATCCTGGGTTCAACACTTGGCAGTGATATTTTTTTCCCTAATGTTACATGACTGTAATGCATAATATATTTACAAAAGAATTACTAATTCCCACAGCTGATTTGGCATAGTGGTGTGTTGCTCTAACCCTAGTGCACAGGGTCCTGGGTTCAAGAATTGGCAGTGGTATCTTTTTTTCCCTAATGTTACATGACTGTAATGCATGATATATTTATCAAAGCATTACTAATTCCCACAGCTGATTTGGTGTAGTGGTGCATTGCTCTGACTGTAGTGCACAGGATCCTGGGTTTGAGACTTGCCAGCTCTGGTTATTTTGTTGCTGAGCAGAACAGTGGCTGAATGAGATAGAGTGCCTAAAGCAGTTTTAAGTGGGTTCATGTGGTTTTGTTCAATGCTAAGCAATGCTAAGAAATGCTTAGCTTCACTTAGCAATGCATACTCCCATGCTAATTCCAAAAAGTAAAGAAAAAAGGGGTGATAGGAAAGTGGTGAAATAGGGGCAAGTAGGGGGAAAAACATTATGAAAGGCAGCTAGGGAAGTGCAAGACAGGTGTAGGAAAGGACCATAGCTCTCCATTTCTTGTGCAGCAACAGCTGTGAATGATATAGACAGTTTGGAATTTAGAGCCTTACACCCCACAGGGAGGGGTGTGGGCGACATATATTTGTTGAGTAATTCAAGGGTAAATTGATTAATGTCAATGTACATGGGGGTAAAATGGAGAGCTATGTAATGGGACAAGACTTTTTTTGTGGGGGCAGTTGCCCCCCCCCCTTTTTAAGGTGAGAGTGGGATGCTGGGGAAGGGTTGTAGGTATGTTTGGGGAGGTAAGTTGGGAAGGAGAGGTTGCTTTTGCAGACAGACAAGACAGCAGACAGGGGCGGTGTATGACACATGAGTGGGATAAACACCTTGGACAGAGAGGGTGGTTGGGGATCAGAGGGCCATGTGCCCCCAGATGGAAACAGTGGGACTGAGTTCCCCGCCCATGGGCAGTTACCACTGTCCCTTCATGGCCCCGAAGGTAGCTGTGCTGGGGGCTGGATGACGGGGCCAGCCTGCCCCTCGAGGTGCACGAGTCTGCCCTTGATCTTGCGCAGGCAGTCATCCAAGTCCCGCTGGATGACCCAGTGCACCATACCTCTGAAATGGTATCAGCATGACAGGGTCCTCTCCATGCCCTGAGGCAGTTTCACCCAAGGATGGTGCAGGACCAGTGGAGAAGACAGCTCGAGGTTGGGTCCCAGACGTGCTGGGACCTGGTGCCATGGCCAGATGAGGTGGGACAGGTGGATCCACTGGGATCTGCCTACCCAAAAGTGCCATGGTGGTTTGTCAAAATTTATTGGTTAGTCATGAACAAAACATTTCAACATTAGTTATAACAGCATGCATGAGTATTCCAATTAACCCAGAACAGTAGAATTGGAAAAATTGCATAGCAAACAGAACACATGTATAAATGGAATAACAGTCATTATTGTAACAGCATGCCAGTAACAGTTACAGCAACAGGCCACCAACAATGGAATTTGAACAAGGTATGTTAGTATGCAACCATTGAAGTATATGAACAATAACAGAACACAAGTCCCAACATTAGGTTTTGAAAACAACATACCTGTAGTATATGAATAATAATTATTGATGCAGATAAGGGATGAAGGGAGAGAAAAACAGTCCATTACTAACTGTATAGGCTATATTTTTCACAACAGTACTGCTCAGCACTCCACAGGGCTGCCCTCACTTTACATCTACCTGAGGCATATAGTTACTGTAGCATGTACATACCTGTTAATCTGACAACCTGGAATGCTATGGGGCACACTGTGACAACTCTAGGTACATGACTAGAGTGGAGTCGTACATGTTAGGGTTACATATGTGACTAACAAGGTGTACCCTTACTGATGTTGTGTGAGTGTGCTAATGTCATATGTCTACTGGATTTATATCTGTGTGCAAGGTTGTTGGCAACAGTGATCACTAGCCTTGACAGTTTGACATTTGAGAGACATGAATCGGGAAGAGTGTGTGGTGTATATACCTATCCTGCTGTCATTTGTAGGCATGGGGTTGGACACTGGAACATTCGTACACAGTTTATCAGTATACCCTTCATACAGCTAATACAAACATTTCTTTACCTGTGAGTCCTGTGGAGAAAATATATGTTAATACTACCTGACTGTTTTTACAAATACTCAGGATTACTTGTGTGTAACGATAAACACATCTTAGTACCAGTCCCTGGATTCAAACTGTTCATATGTTCATAGTTGTGTACTAGGCTAATGTCCCTGGGGCCTTTACAAGCCTAGCCATAGGATTACCCTGGCATAGTGCCACCCAACCTTAGTTCTCAGTTCCTCTGGTGTGTAGAGCCACTGGAGTTATCCCCAGTGTGAATTTTCTGTTTCCCATCCACTCATCAAGATATCTCTTGAAGGGGGTCAGCAAGGTGCTCTGCTTGACATGTATGGGAAGTCTGTTCCATAGCATGGGCAGTCTCTGGGTTATGAACCTGTCCCTCCAGCATGTTCTGTTAATTGTGGTAATGAGGTTGAGGTCTCTGGAGCGTGTTGTGCAGAGGGATTGGGATTTCTTTAGATGTAGCATTTCTAACAGAGCTGGGTCAGACATGACTTTGTGGTGTGTGTGTGTGTGTGTGTGTGTGTGTGTGTGTGTGTGTGTGTGTGTGTGTGTGTGTGTGTGTGTGTGTGTGTGTGTGTGTGTGTGTGTGTGTGTGTGTGTGTGTGTGTGTGTGTGTGTGTGTGTGTGTGTGTGTGTGTGTGTGTGTGCGCACGCAAAAATGAACAACATATCTATTTCTTATCACACTGAGCTACTGGGAGACTGCTGTCTGCTGCTTGACTGATTTGTACTTACAACTCACTTGGTTGCAAAGTTTAACCTTGTAACATAACTGGAGTGTCACAGTGTCATGAATGATAGTGAACTGTGTATTAATACTTTGAATGCAGGTGTACACATTTAACCCCTAGTGGATGTGATTATGTGTACAGACCATAGCTGGGTGCTGGGTTGCATACCCAACCCATACACATTTGCACATCATATATTTGCAGTCTCCACCTATTACAGTCTCATACTTGCCTGCATCAGCATACCTACATTCAGGACTACATATAGCTGAAATGCAAAGATTAACACAAGACAATGCTGCTGGGAACACACTATAATACATTACACATTACTATTCAAGGTTCAGATCTTAGTGTGAAACATATGTCACTTTTCATTACATCTTGTTTTACAGCTCCACATCTACAGTTTGACATAACAGCTGGTTATCATACAAAACTCAGTGAATTCATGCTTGCATAGCTATATTTGCTGTGAAGCACCTGTACACTTGTATTTCTTGAAAAACAGACCAGATTAAACACAACAGTTTGTGGGAATAATCTTTATATAGGGTGACATGACACAGTGGTTTATTACATTCAAAATTCTAAATTCAGTTGTACTGTATATCCTGTACATGATACATGAATGTCATGTATTACTTTCACAGTAGCAATCACAGTGTACTTTATTAATAGCTTCATTCTTACACAGTATTACTACAGTATTGACTTTTTTATCAATAGTAACTTGTTTGCTACCTTCATCTATATTATACAGCACCTGGCACTAGTCACTTATATCAATGTTGGTCTAACAACACATTTATTCAGTACACTCAGAAGACATTATAGCTAATAGCAGTATATAATTACACTTTCTTATGTATTGCAGTGTATATATTGCAAGTTATATATGTATTCACCACACTGTCAGTGCAGCCTCTCCAGTCTTCCTGCATAGGCCTCAATGTTATGAGCCCTCTCCTCTGCAGCTGTGGTGGGGAAACACACCATTATGCATACCTGTCTATCAGATATTCATACTACAATTTGAGAAATCACCACTTGATATACTTACAAACTTCTGGGGAATTCCAGGCCCGAGAATCTTGGATCCATTGAGCCAAGAGTGCCCCCTTCCTCTGTTTCAGGTTGTCATAATGATGATGGACCTGCTCACCAGTGTGGGGATGCCATTGGTGAGATCATGTGCCAGATGGTCCCAGGTCTCAGATTTGTATTCTGAACCCTGGTACTGGCCCTGCAACAGTCTGTCATCGTGGTTCTTTACGAGGAGCCCAGCCATGACCCTGGACTCCAACATGCCGCAGCGCTGTACCCAAAAGTGCACTCCTTCACCTGCACCTGCCATAGTTCCTACAGGGATCAAACTCTTAACAGGTTCTGCCTGCATTCCCACCTGTGTGGTTTAAATAAGGCCATATTCCCACCCTTTGCCACAATTGGACTATTTTTAAAAATGTTAAGCACAGCTCGGCAGTGCACAAACCTGCTAAGCTCAGTTGAACAGTGCTTAAATTGGCAAATGCTTGGCAGTGCATAGCGGTGTGCAAATTCACTTAGCTGAGCTGAGGACTGCTTAGAATGGGACTGCTTAGCAATGCTCAAACCAGCTAAGCAAAGCTAAGCACTGCTAATTATTGCTCAGACAAGTCCTGCTTAAGCATTGCTTAGATTGGCTTAGCAGTGCTTGGCAAACTGAGCTAAGGGCAAACAAAATGTTAATTTAAAAATATGTATTGGATATTAATTACTCATTACTGATACATTATTATTAAGTGTATGCCTTTTACTTTACATGACCTCCCCTATGTGTTTTATCTTGGGGTGTGACTATAATGTATAGGACACTTGTGTTTAAATGTTGGTTTTCATCTCATATCTCCACTTTCACTGGGATTCTGCACCAGCTACACTACCCTGATTAACAAATATCAATAACTACATCAATAAATAAAATAAAAATTAATATATAAATGCTTTCTCATGAAAAAACTGAATGGCCTGTCTTGGTATTCAAACCATGCACATACTACACACAAAGCCATGACTCTAATCCCTCAGCTAAATCAGCTGTGAAGATTTCCAGCTATACATTTCTATATAGCTTCTTGATATGTTTAAGCACTGCTGAGCAAAGCGCCGTGCAACAGAAACCCGCTCAGCTATGCTTAAATATTGTAGTAAAGTAATAAAAAAAATTCATCATTAATTAAAACACACATTACACTTTCAAATTATTAAATAAGTGTCCAAGGATACTTCCTTTATTGTTTTAGTGCCGTTCCGCATTTTCACAATGCTGGGGGTGTGTTACAGATACTGTAACACACCCCCTACATGACATTCACTTCACATTTATTCATTTAAGTGTCCGAGGATCCTTTCCTTATTGTAAAGTGCCGTACGGCACTTTGAGAGTGCAGGGGGTGTGTTACAGAACTGCGAGCACTGTAATATACCCCTTAGCACTGATTCAGTATCCATGTACATGGCTCCCCCTCAGTAGCATTTCTTCATTAATATGCAAGGCGCACTGTCAAGAGTGAGATGCGGACATGTACATCATTCACTCCATGTAAGAATAACACTATTCCTACATGGGGTTTATTAAATCTGGGGGTAAGTGTACATAATATGCATGCAATAAAATTCTTACCACATTTTTTGTGCTTTCTAGTCACTCAGAAAGATTACACTAAGTGTACATGTAGTCTACACTTTGTGGTAACCTTTATGGATCCCTGTCAGTATTTAAAGCTCCAAGAATATCAGTAGAAAAACTAAAATTAGGAGGAAGAAGCTGTGCGTTATGTCTGTGTTGTCTGTTCACTCAGAACAGTGTACACATAGTGTATACTTAGTGTAGGCTGTATTGAATCTGGTCCTTTGAGTTATGGCCACCTATTCTCCAGACATAGCTGTCATAACTGAAATCTGATTAAAGCCCTACATCAAAAACTCAGAAATCACCACTAATGGTTAAATATTATAAGACAAGACAGGCTAAACAAATGAGGTGGTGGTGTAGCATTTATGTTTAAAGACTCTATTAAAGTGGAAAAAATAAACTGTTCTTCCCCAGTCATCCCCAGCACTGACGTACTAGTCATATGCCTACAACTTAATCCTCACAAAGCCATTAATATTATAGCTGCTTACCTGCCCCCTAGTCATAACCTTCCCAGCATAGAATCACTCCTCTTTTGGTTGTGAACGGTCTCCTCTAAAAAAACTACATCTAGACTTTGTAGTAGAATACTTCAACAACTTCCTTGACATCTTAAATAATATTTCCCGCACCAGGAAAATATGTTCCAAAGCCAGACAATTACCATGGCTATCTAATGACGCTAAACATCTAATTAAACAAAGGGATAGAGCCTGGACACTATATCACACCACTAAAAACAAAACTGACTTCACCATATATCAGCAATTAAGAAACCTAGCTAAGAAAAAAAAATCATCAATGATACAAAAAATACTTTCAAACCTTGCAACAAAAGTACCTGAACAACCCAAAAAATTTCTGGCAAAATATTAACTACCTCCTTAACCCTGAAGAAATCTCCACCCCTGCTCCTACCACATCCAATACATCTGCACCTCTAGCCTCATAGTTCAACTCTCACTTTATCAATTTTGTCACCTCCCTCCTACACAACAAACAAAACCTACCACTTACATTCCCCTCCCACCATTGAGAACACAAACTCTTTCTCCTTTAAACCCATTCAAACTACATATATATAAAAAAAACAAGTAAACTAAAACCCTGCTGTCTTGCTGCAGACCAGCTATCCAATGAAGACCTAAAAGTAGCTGCTCCTTCCATCGCCTACCCTGTATCCATCCTAATCAATCTCTCTATCTCTGAACAGTATGTCCCTCACCTCTGGAAATTTTCTCACATCTTTCGCCTTCACAAGGGAAGCTCTTCTAGAGATATGTCAAATTACCAGCCAATTGCCATCCTCTCTCCCTTAGCTAAAATCCTAGAAAAATGTATCCACCAACAGCTCCTTAATCACCTCACTACTAACAACATTCTATCCAGCTCACAGCACAACTTCAGACCGAAACATAGTACAAACACTCCACTAATAACATTTACCAATAATATTCAGCAACTCAAAAATGAAGGACAACTAGTCTCAGCAATTTTCCTATATTTGTCAAAAGCCTTTCACACCATATCCCACCAAGTGCTACTCAACAAACTTGTAACATACCATCTCAATTCATCACCCATAACATGGTTTCTCAGCTATCTGTCTAACTTTCAACAGGCTACAAAATGGGAGAACAAACTCTCTCCACTACTACCAGTATCCACTGGTGTACCCCAGGGTTCCATACTTGATCCTCTCCTCTTTGTCATATTTATCAACAACCTAAATTCCACCACTCAACTGCTCAGCCCCTTTCCCCCAAGAACATCAACACAAAAAGCAAACATCTTTTCCAGACATTGAAAAATACCTCTCCAACCGTCAACTAATTCTAAATCCAAATAAGACTAAGTTAATGATCTTCACAAGCAAATCTTCCAAGCTCAGCAAACTACCTCTCTCTCTGTCTACTCCTCTAATGGAACAAAAACTGAACCAACCAATCAGACTAAACTCCTAGGAGTTACTATAGATGAAGACAATCTCCTCAGAGCAGGTATAAGCAACTTCACAGCCATTGTCCCTTCAGTTGGAACTAGCACTAATGTCCAAGCCTACACCAAAAAAACTATATGGGCCCCTACATAGCTGTATAGACTCAGTAATACCTAACATGACCTAATCATCTTCCTCAATGAAGAGTAAACCTATCTGGTGGACAGTAGCAATAAACAAACTCTATAATAAAAGGAAAAAAAAATGCCGTCCAGGACCAAGAAGGAGCAGGTGCCAAGTTGGAAGCAATCTCTCCTCTGTTTGAACAAGCATATAAGGTCATTGGTGAAATCCTCTAAGGTTAACTTCGAGTCCAAATTGGCCACATCCACTAAGGACAATCACAAGGCCTTCTTTACATATGTCTGCAATCTCAAAGGTGACATCCAAATTTGCTCTGAACTGGTGATCAATAACAACACATATACAAATGCCATAAATATAGCCAACTTGCTAGTAGACAGGTTCAATGAAAACTTCATCCCCCTGTCCCCCCATCAGGAAACCAGGACATCCCAGCACCTGCCCCCCTCCCCTCATCACCAGGGAGCAGGTCTTTAATGCCCTGTCAAAGGCAAAAAATACAGTCTCCATGGGACCCGATAACATCCCTGGCTGTATCCTACATGAACTCAGAGCTCTCAGTTCCCTTAGGCATGCTATTCAACCAAAGCCTGAGCACCGGTTTCATCCCAGCTGAATGGAGGTCAGCCACTGTCATGCCTTTACACAAAGGTGGAGCATCCACTGACCCAGGCAATTATAGGCCCATCAGCCTAACTACCCTGGTCTGCAAGGCCATGGAATGTATTATTATGTCCCTTGTAAACAAGGACATTGGCAACCTCTGAATGCTTGACCTCACACAGTTTGATTTTGTGAAAGGGAGATCATACCTGTTAAACTTGGTCAACTTCTTCAAAACAGTCACTAAAGCCATGGACGAGGGGGAAAATTGCACATCACATACCTTGACCTAGCCAATGGCTTTGACACTATTACCCACTCAGGCATAATAGATAAACTCTCCCAGCTAGGCATCAACTGATATGTCACCAGATGGGTAGCTAACTGGCTTACTGATAGAACCCACTCAATCAAAATAGGGGAAGCCACCTCTATTAGTAAACCTGTAATGAGTGGTGTTCCTCAAGAATTGGTCTTGGGGCCTCTGTTGTTTGGGATATACTTTTCTGAGGTGCAAGCCAAAACCAGTGGTCTGTGGCTGACCAAGTTTACAGATAAATGCAAGCTGGGGGCTGTTTTAAATTCCCATACTGATGTGAACATCCTCCAAGAAGGCCTTACTCAAACTAATGACTGGTGCCAGAAGCATAGTCTCAAACTGAATGCCAAGAAATGCATCATTATCCCCTTTGGGGAAAATGACATCCCCACTAATTATCACATTAATAACAATGTACTAAGCACGCAATGAGTTGTGAGGGACTTGGGCACCCAGGTTGATAGCAACCTGACTTTTGACCACCACGCTGCCTCCGTTGTATGGAAGGCTTTCTACATGGCCCACCTCTTAAATAAGGGTATTTCATCCAGGAACAAGGAGGTCATAACATCCCTGTACTCCTCCCTTATCAGACCCATTATCAAGTACAATGCTCCCTTCGGCATGTACCTTGCCAAGCACATGCAGCAGTTGGAGAGACCACAGAGGTTCCTGACCAGGAAAATCCAGGGTCTCAAACACCTGTCCTATACAGAAAGATTAAAAGTCCTGCCCCTCTACTCAGTCTCATACAGACTGCTCAGAGGTGACCTGTGTCTGGTATACAAGTTCATCTCAGACCCAGCCTTGATGGAGATGCTGCATATCAGTAAGTCAAACTCCATTCATGCATCCTGGACACAAGGTCTTAACCTGGTCTGTGACATTAATAGAACTTGTTGGTGGGTTAGATTCCCCCATCTGTGGAATAGACTCCTGCTCTCTTTAGCTCTTTTTAAGAGGAACCTGGATGACTGGATGGGAAACAGAAGATACACCCCTGGGATCCCACCTGTGTCTCTGCTGGGCAGAGGAAACAGGTGCTGACTCTGAGGGAACATGGGGAAAATGCTTGGCTAGGCTTATAAGGGCCTCTGGGCCAATAACCTAGTATCATCTTATGAACCTAAGATGACAAACTAAAATTTGATAAACATATCTCCCTAACAATCAAAAAAGTCCACACCAAACTTGGCACGCTCTGCAGTGCCAAACCTTACCTCACTCACCAAGCCAGACTAGCCAAGGCAAGATCACACTATCTACCTTCCTCTATTGCTCATTTTCAGCAACCTATGCAAGGCTGACCTTAATAATCTAGAATCCTGCTATAACAAAATAGCTATGTTTGTAACCAATCATCACCATAAAACTCATCATTGCTTCACTCTTCAGCAACTCAACTGGCTGAAACTTCCCAACCTGTTAACTCTAAACCAACTTGCTTTTGCCCACAAAATCATACACAACCCCAGTAACTGCCCTGCACTTTCAAGCCTGGTCCAACCAACTTAAACTGCAGGTCCCTTATGTCTTCTGACAGACTTATCCTAAAAGTTACGCAGTTGTACAGTTACCATGGTGACTCCCTCTATTCCAATAAAATAGCCAAAGTCTGCAATACTCTTCCTCTGCACATCCAAAACAATCCCAACATCTCCTCATTTAAAAAAAGCCTAAAAGAATATCTCAGTAGCAACTTGTTCTGCCCCTGTATTTCTCCTGGTTAATTCCTTTCCCACATTTCTTCACATCTTTCTTTCTCAAATACCTCTCTCCTGCACCTTTAGCAGCTGGTGCCTATATCCTATATCTAGATCTGATTTATTTATTTTTCTGTTAGACTTTAATTATTCTGGTTACTAATAACTCTGTAATATATTCTACATGTTTGTTTACAACTATTAGTTTATTTAGTAACTTTGTTAACTGCAGTGTTGCTAATTGCTATTTTATTAATATTCATTTTATGACTACTTGTTTTATAGTAAATTGTTAATGTACTGGAGTTTTTCTCCCTGGGTTTCTGCTGAAAATGGGCTACTTGCCTAGTTGGATACTACCAGGTTAACAAATAAAAATAAAATAATAAATAATGAAATGTTATTTCTGTTTCAAAACATGGTACCCACTTGGATCCCATAAATTCCTGTAAGGGAAATGCAGAGTTTCTGCTTTGCCCCTATAATTTTGTCTTACATATTTCCTCTTTTGATGTCCCCCTTTTCTCTAGCAGACCTCCTACCATATTCTTCTGCCTTAAAACTGCACATGTGAAGTCTGTACATCCTTAGTTGTGGTCTCCAGGAATATACAGCATCTACACTTCTTTGTACATAGTGCAGTAATAACTTACTTTCTACTGGTGACCCCCCCACACACACACACACACCCATTAACAGTATCATTAGCTCCATCTCCCTGTACTGATACTACTGTCCATTTTTTTTCCTTTTCTTGGACATATAACATGACTGCCTTCAGATCTGCCTTCTCACTTGTTGTTGCTGCTGTATCCCATGACGTAGTTACTCTTTTCCTGGTTTCCTGCTTCCCAGATGCATTGCACATATTCCATATTCTCGACTTGCATTAAAGCTGTTGTGTTTGAACTTTCTTGATAGTTCTGTGCCTCCAAATTTGTCTGTGTTCTTGTTAATGAGCTTTACTGCATTACTGTGTGTAATCAGCAAAAAGCTAAGCTTACATGTTTTCCTTTCAATAGTGAAAATGACTACAGTAGTTCAAATCCATATATGTTATTGGGTGGTTCTACTACAAATGATCATATGCCATTAGCCTATAACACATTTCCCAGCTGCCACTCACTTGTACTGGCAAGTACCGTAACTCCCACTAACCCAATATTTGTGCACTATCACTAAGCAGATTCCATCCCATAACCCTGACCCCCAACCCTGAAAATAACTCTCCTTCACTTCCTGAGCCTACCTCAGAGCCAACTTCTGATCATTCTAACACTGGTTCTCAGATAATTCCCAATTGCTCCCTAACCCTAATTCTGAGCCAACTCTTGACTGCGCCGTACCCTAACTCTGAGTCAGCTCCCAATTGCTCCCTACCTAACCTTAACTCTGATCCAACTCCCCTTTGCTCCCTAACCTTAACTCTGAGCCAGCTTCCCTTTGCTCTGTAACCCTAACTCCGAGTTCACTCCTAATCACTCCCCAACCCTTACTCTGTGCTAACTCCCAATCTCTCCTTAACCCTAATTCTGAGCTAACTCCCAGTTGCTCCCTAAACCTAAAACTGCCTCCCCATTTCTCTTCCCCACATACCATTTCCATGATGAGACCTTGATGGAGTCTGAACTCTACAGCAGCTGTGTCCCTGAATTCATATTTGAGTTCAAGCAGCTGCTCATCCAGGTGGGACAGGGAAACAGCCGCTTGAGCCCATGACTTTGAGTTACTGAGTTTTAAAGAGCTGGGGTTCAAGTGGCTGTTAGGGTCCATATTGGACATTTTCATCTTGATGGACTCTCTTTTTTTTTTTGCCTAGCCAGGATTTTACACAATTTCTCCACCTCATGACCCATTGACAAGTCCCAAGATAATCTAAATTTGCTAAGTAATGTGTGCTGTACTGTTATCCTACACCTTGCTAAAGTTTAAGCAAACATATCTGCACCCTCTCTTCCTCTCAGCAAGTTGATTACCTAGTCAGATAGTTTGCCTGGTATGACCTTCCTGTTGTGACTCCATGGATTTTGGATTCCCAGTACCTCATAGGCTGTGACTATGTTTTTCATCACAGATAACGTTTTTTTTTCTGTACTGCTCTAGATATCAGTCTGACAGGTTAAGTTACAGCATCCTTCATCTCCTGTTATTATGAAGAACTCTGTCTGCCTTCGTCAAGTCTTCTGAAGAACCTTGCTGCTCTCCCATGGCATAAAATTGTTAATTATTATTATTATTGGTACAAGTTCCTTGTGGATTATAGGGTAAATTGTTCATTTTGAAGTTTTTCAGTCAATTCTCCAAGAGTTATGTTAGAATCTATTTGAGTTCACTGTACCTGGAAGTCTTTAAAGGAAAACTCTACTGTCTCCTGCAGTTAAACTCAATCCTTAGGTTTCTTTTCTCCCTACAATATGTTTCCAGTGTTGTGTACATACCAGAAACATGCTTGTACTTTTTAAGACTTTCATTTTCTTGCATTGGAATCAAAAGAAGGAAAAACCCATCTACTTTTTTTAAGCTTAACTTTTCACATACTTTGCAGAGAAAATCGTCTCCACCTGCATGACATATTATAGACACAGATAAATCAGTCATTTAGCCTGTCAGGTACTGCTGTCAGTCTTAGATGGACAATTAATCCTGCTAATGAAAAAAAAAAGACAGAAAGCTGTTGAACTGTTTTTCACTGTTTTTATTGGAGAGAGGAGAACTTTACACCCCCTTTTATAACAAAGCAAAGTAATTAGATCAATCAGGGTTTTAAAGGCAATTGTCACCTCTTCTGACACATAAGCAGCAACACAGTATTGAAATGCTAAGCATTAGATGTTGGTTATTTATAGCAGTTTATATATTATGATAACTTAAATGTATCAGAGATTTCTGTGACATTTAGGGAAAAGTCAGAAAATATTTTCTTCTTGTAAAGTATCAACATATTTACCATTTTAAAGCCTCCCCACACACACACACATGCACAAACAGAGGACGGAACTGCAGAAAGAGAGAGAAGTTGCAACCCTATCAACTAGGTGCACTGATAATATTCAGAAAAAGGTCTCATGCTTTTTTGTGACATCCTCCCAGAGGGGGATGCATATTTAGTACACACAGATCCATAGTAAGAGGGTCCCATTAACTTTGAGTCAGTTCTTACATTGCCTGAGTGCATGAGCATTTTGTATTCCACAAAGGAAATGTGACCATTGATAGGAACCATAATATACAGCTGAATATACTTTAACTTACGTTTACTATGGTATCCTACATGCTGCATACATTTACACTGCTTAATCAAACCTACTTACCCGAAATGGCAAAATCTCGAAAGCACGGAACAGCGACTTTTTTCCTAGGGAAAAAAATCACTGGGCCATTTTCTGGGCTTTGCCATTTCCTCCACTGTGGTGCGATCTCAGAGTTGGTATATTTAAGTACAAGGGGTGTGGGGGGCAAAGCCCCCTACTTTATTTTGTGGGTTTTTTTTAATGGATCAGTGATTTTTCTTCCCTGGGAAAAAAAAATCGCTGATCTGTTTGTTTGACATTTTGTTTTTTCGGTGTTAGTGAGTCGATTATATAGCATTCATAATTTAGTGCATTTGCCTATATAATATAGACCCATGTGCATTTATATAT